>NC_056748.1:382994189-383106689 GCF_019279795.1 Protopterus annectens
TGCCACCTATATGGTAATTCCCGGGTACATGTTTTTTCCCAAAGGGGCTAACTATACATTTCTTGGCATTGAGCTTGAGCCCATGGCTCTGGCACCAAGCATCTATTTCTGTGAGGCCCTTTTGTAGAGTATCGACATCATTTGGGGATTCAATAATGGCTCCCAGTTTGCAGTCATCTGCGAACTTTGTTAGCCAAAGTTCCTTAGTGTTGGCCTGTACTTCAGAGAAGTAGATGCCAAACAAGAGTGGTCCCAGGACTGAACCCTGAGGTACTCCACTTGTCACTTGTCTGGAGCTGGATTTGGAGTCGGCTACTTTTACAGTATATCTATATACACACACACATATATACACACACACACACACACACACACATATATATATATATATATATATATATAAAATGTATTCACACACGCATATCTGTGAATATATATATATATATATGTGTGTGTGTGTGTATATATGTATATGTACATATATATATGTGTGTGTATACATATTCATAAAATATGCGTATATACATTTATTTGTATAAAAATAATATATACAATATTCTCTGATCCTAAAAGTTGTGTTAGTTTTGCAAGTATAAAGCATGGCCCATTTACATTGGGCTGCATATAGCACTGCTTTTGTGGCATATGCACACTTTGCTTATTGTATTTATCCCTATGTAATCTTAGTAATGTGATGGACAAGCTTTAATATTTTCTCAGGACTTTGGCAAAGGGAAACTTCGTTATACTTAACATGCTGTAAGAGATGATTCTTTTCTGTGAAAAATGACCATCATTTTGTCGTGCCCTAGTAACAAAGTTCCTTCCACTGTAGTCTATAATTGTAGGGGTAGGGATCTTGCTCTCCATTTAATGACTTTAATATGTTTATATATTTTCCTGGGATATGTACCTACCTGGTTTTGCTTCTGTTCTGCTGCCCTTGTTGGTAACACTGTTTGACAATTACTTTTTAACTCTTGCCAGGACTTTCACAAAATAAGGTAGTGCAAGTTATATGCTGCAAATCATGTCAGTAGATCTTTCCAAGAGGTTCCATTGGCAGGTGCCATATTCCATGCTTCATCCTTCCTCTACAGGAATGGTGATCATTACAGCCTCCAAAGGAGTGTTTGAGTGGAGGACTATTGCATTTTTTTCAGACCACAGCAGTGGAAGTAACCAGTAGGAGAGACTCCATAAGAGGTGGATGTTCTTCGTGCATACAGCTGCAGCCATCACACTTGGGTTATCTGCCGTCAGGCGGGTCCTCGGTCGGCCGAATTCCAAAGTCTAGGTCCGGCGTCGGTTGTCGTCGCTTCTTCCCTGACATCAGTGTGGCAGGGTATAAAAAAGGCAGCCAACGCCATTTTCTTCAGTCTTTCTTGCTGCGCGGTGCCCGAAGCAGAAGCAGTTCGCAAGTGCCGGTCGGCCAGCTCCTGAGATTTACAAAAGTATTTCAGCCGAAGTCTTCTTTAAAGCTAAGTACCCCTTTGGGGAAACTTTTCTTGCCTCAGACCGATGTCAGAAAAAGTTAATAATTGCATTTCTTGTGGGAAGCAAATACCGCATAAGGATTTTCACTCTTACTGTATACCTTGCTTAGGGCCAGAACACAACGTCTCAGCCTGCCGTTTTTGTGCTAGGTTTAACAAGCGCACTATTAAGCGCCGGGTGGAGTTCGCCCTACATTATTTTGGCAAAACATTTAATTATATTATGTCGTCAGATATGCCGATGCCAGTTTTAGGCAAAAAACGCAAGGATAAGGACAGACATCCGAGGCCTGCACAGAGTACTGAGACCACGGTAAGGCCGACTACCAGTTCTCCGGTTCTCAGCAAGGCGCCTATGCAGCCCCTGACTACCGATGAAACTTCATTACTGGTGACTTCAGTACCCAAGGTCACAGGTTCCTCGGTCCCCATTCCCACTGCAGATACCGACGCCACTCTTGGCGGAGAAACAGAAAGTTTAGCTAGGCTTGCCATTTCTGAAGGCGTTTTCAGGCCTTCCACCTTATCTATTAAATCGTTCACTAAATCTAAAGCTCCAATGAAAATTAAAAAACAGGGTCCTCAAGCCCCCTCTCAAGGTCCCATGCCCAAAAAGCAGATGCTTAAAATGGCTGAGGATTTGATTTCACTCATCAGGGGCTCTCAACCCCCCTCAGACAAAAGACCCAGGATGGAGGAAGACTACCCTTCCTCAGATCAGGCATCTATTACCTCAGGCCTTTCTGAGGACCTGGATTACACCTGTTCCCCTTTTGAAGACTCTGATGCTGAGGAGTCTATATTCCCTCGGTCGCCCCCCGAGGACTACTCTTTTGGGGAAACCCTACATACATTGAGAGAACACTTCCACTGGGAAGGCCAAGATTACTCAGATTCCAAGAAAAGGCTCAGGGAATTTCTGCTGCTTCCTGAGCATAGGCCCCTGGCTATTCCCCCTGTCTTAGATATTTTGGATGATGTGTACACAGAAGCCAGTCTTAATCCAGACTCTTTACCTCCTGCCCCTGTTAAGCCAGACAGATATTACCGGGTTCCTGATTCTCACCAGTTCCTTTATAAAAGCCCTTCTGCTGACCCAGAAACTGTTTCTCAGGGACCCAAGGGGATTAAGGCCTCTACTGCTAAAAACCCTTTACCTTCAGAGAAAGATTCCAGAGCATTGGAAAGGTGGGGGAAAAAGGTGTATACATCAGCCACTTTAACCATGAGGGTATTAAACTGTCAATTTCATATGTTAAAGTACCAGCAGTTCTTGCTATCTCAGCTGAAAAGCAAAATGACACTAGCAGAACAACCTGATTTGAAAGAGTTGCAGGATTTGTTGCATGGAGCAGAACAAGTGGGGAAACATACCAAACACTACCATCTTCCACTATACTCAAAATCTAGAGCGGGCTTTGCCACAGCAGTCCTGCAGGGCATTCTAGCCCCTCCTAATTCCACTTAGTACCAGCCACCCTTACTTAGCTTTGGGATTCTACCCAAGTGTGATGACTGCAGCTGTATGCACGAAGAACATAGTACAGTTTTGTACCTACCATAAATGTAGATGTTCGAGTGCGCATACAGCTGCAGTCTAGGTTACCCTCCCTCCATCCCCTCTTAGAACAGAGCTTATGACAAACACCTTTAACATAAAACCTATTTGGGGTATTCCTATATGGTGTATTTGCTTGCAACTACTCTTTTGATTTATCTACTTATGTATGTTTGCATAACATCATGTATTGCCTTCCTTTCTGGGGGCACCTGACATCTGGGGCAAGAAAAACTGAAGAAAATGGTGTCGGCTGCCTCTTATACCCCTGCCGCACTGACGTCAGGGAAGAAGCGACGACAACCGATGCCGGACCTAGACTTTGGAATTCGACCGACCGAGGACCCGCCTGATGGCAGATAACCCAAGTGTGATGACTGCAGCTGTATGCACACTCGAACATCTACATTTATGGTAGGTACAAAACTGTACTTTTTCTGGCAGGTGCACATTGGGTGTTACACCACCTGGGGATGATTCCATTCCCTCGAATACTGTTTGAAAATTGTTTTGTGTAAATGTACTGATGTGGTTAGTATCTCAGGTCTTTCCTTTATCTGTCTGTTGTGTGTCACTCTGTTGTCAACAAACAAAACGGCTCAAGATACAGTGAAAATGTTTTAGTCCCTTTAATTTTACATTCAGGTCAGGTATACTTTTATCAACCAGAGGAAAAAATGTGGACAGTAATTAATAAAGAGTTGAAGGATTTTATCTGCGAGGTGAATAGGGCAAAGGTCAAGTGGGATAAGTTGATTCTTCCAGTAGAACAAGGTGGTTTAGGATTACCTGATTTGAAGGGATAATTAGCTTATCAGTTAAGGCTCATATAAATAACACAAGCAGAAAACTGTAATTTAAAGGGGAAATGGATGGTGATGATTTGGGGGAAATTCGGGAAATAAAGAGAGAGTAGGATTTTAGATGCAAAGCCTTAAGGAGAATAATAACCATAGAGAATATATTTATAAAGTAGCAGAAAGTATTCTGAGACCTAAACGAACAGAATGGAGAAAGGAGATTCTGCCAATAGGGATGACTGCATGTAGGTGTACAGAGAATAGGTAGAAGGGGCTTGAATTTACTGGAAAAAACTGGCAAATGAACCAATGTATTGGGAGCAAATAACTAGAGAGGGAAAGGAAATGGAGTGAGAATAGTCCAAGAAGACATTTGGACTGCAGGCTATAGACTGACATCCCTATCATGATTGATATCCAAGTGTAGGTATAGAGAAGGTGATAGGGAAGTGAAAAACTTCCTCAGGTGGAGTTTTTAGTTGAATCTAGAACAGAAGCTGCTGTTAAGAAAGGAAAGGGATAAATTATTCAGGGGAGGTTAGAAAAGATTAGCAAGAGAGACTGGATAAGCAATTTTCAAGGAAACAATGGGAGGTCATGTGTATGGCTCCCAAATATGCAACAAACTCTAGAAGATGTAGGATTTTTGCTTGGAAATGTTTGCAGAGGTATTTTGTATTTCAGCAGACTATAAAGAATTTTTCCTCATTAGAGGGCAAATATTGGAGGTGTGATGGGGAGGTAAGAGGTAACTTGGAATGTATGTTTTTGGAGTGTAATGAGCTGGTAGACTTTAAAAATTCCCTGTAGAGTACTTTGTCAATAATATTGGGTGAGCAAATGGGTGTAACTAAATAATTTTTTTGAGCCGGGATATAGGATCTGAATTGTTTAGGCATAGTAAGGCCTTGTTAAATTTAATTCCAGTGCTGCCAAAAAAGCAATTACTAGAAAATGGAAGTCTAAACCAGCTCTACAAGAAAGAAAGGCAAGTGGGATCTTTAGGAGCAAATTACATGGGAAAAAATGGAAATTGTGGATTTGATTAATTTATGTAATGTTTTATTTGATGATAATTGTGTAAAAGAATACGTAATGTATAATGTTTGTTACTGTGAACATGCTGACATTGTTTTATAAATGTATGTTTGCCTGTCTTGATAATTCAAAAAAGGTGTTAAAAATAGTGGTCTGCATGTAATCTGCAGAGTTCTGAGCATTCTGTGCTGAGAAAAATGCAAAATGTAAAGGTACCTTGGTAAGCAGTTCAATGAAAAATAAAGTTTGTAATTGAATAAGAGAGAGCCTCTGTAGCAGCCTTAATATTTTATTATATTTTAAATAAAACTAAACTCTGCACAGTTTTATTTAAAGATAGCTAGTGCACTGTTTTTCTGGGCTAAAAGTTAATGTTTTCTGAAAAGCATACATGCTGTTTTTCACGTCTGGAAGGGTAACAGAAATGCAAAATGTATAGACAGCGAGTGTTAATGAGAACACAGACTGTATCATGCATTTTAGTATGGGTAACTTTAATTTTAGGTTAGGTAATGCCTTTGGGTGTGCCTGTCGATTTGTTGCATTTGTGTTTATATGAAGTGTTAAACTTCATTTTTTAAGATGTTCATAGTTTTGTACATTTGTTAATGGGAGTTTGGGGGTGGGGCTGAAAATGTATTTGGTTTTCTTTAAAAAAAAGTCTTGGAAAATGTGACATAGGTTCAAACAGAGATGAGAAGAAACAACTATATAAAAGATCAGCCAGCCAAACATTGGTGTAAGCATGTAAAACAAAAGTTGGAAATACATATTTAAAAAAAAAATGTTGCGTAAGAATACGTGGGAACATTAGCTTTTTATCATAATGGCTACTTTGTCCATATTATTAGAACAGAAACTGCTGTTTAAAAAGAAGTAATTAGCTGAGCATATAAAATATTGTATGATAACTATACGAGTCAACCAGAGGAGGTTAGAAAAGATTGGGATGAAAGACTGGAAAAGCAATTTACAAGAGAACAATGGAGGACATGTGTATGGCTCCCAAGTATGCAGCAAAGTCCAGAAGGTTTAGTGTCTTTGGAAGTGTTTGCATAGGTTTTTTTTATATCTCAAGCAGATTTCAAAGCATTTTTCCTCAGGTAAATAGCAAATGTTGGAACTGTGATGAGGAAGAAAGAGGTAACTGGGAGCATGTTTTGAGAATGTAAAGAGACAACACATTTTAAAAATTCCCCACAGACTACTCAGTCAGAAATGTTGGATGAACAAATAGCTGTAAATAAGGAAGTGATTCTTTTGATTGGGGACACAGGGCCTAAATTGCCTAGACATAGTAAGGAGTTAAGTTTAGTTTTGTTGGCTAATGTACACTTGATGATGTCTTCAGAGATAATTTAATAAATGTGTTAAAAAAGGAGGTAAGATTAAACTTGTGTCATCATAAGTTCATTTTTCATAAAATAACTAGAGTAGTTTAAATCCAAACCTTGAAAATCTAAGTGTAATTTTTTTGTTACTCATTGCCACATTTACAAAAAAAATTGGTTAATTTTAGTGGCAGAGGATTTTCTGTATGATTTTTCACTGGATTAAGATGTTTTTAGAGCTACAGTTTAGTAAACATATGTATATTTAATTTGTGAGCATTTAATTACTTTTATTCAGGTGGGCAGAAAGTCTGGAAAAACTGACAGACAGAGCAACATCAGATCCAGAAGCTTACGTAGGTCATCCTGTTAATGCTTTCAAACTTGTGAAGCGACTTAACACAGAATGGGGTGAACTCGAGAATTTGATTCTGAAGGATATGTCTGATGGTGAGTGCATTAAAGTAAAATCTTGGATTAAATGCATCTAGTTAACTAAATAGGTTTAGAAGATCCTGGAAAATGTTTGTGTATGCGAGTGTGTCTGCTTTGATCTTCTATAATTCTTAAAAAAAAAAAAAAAAAAAAAAATGTCTTCTTGCTGGAGTGGATTGGCAGCTGTAACTTCATCACAGAACTGACTTGTTTTGACCTTCTGTAAGCAGTAGGTGCCCTATAAAGGGTATGTGTATATGTCTTTGGGTGCTGCAGATTTCTAAAGAAGTAGGCCTTCTAAACTGAGGCCACAGAAACACTGACCATGTTGTAAACTTTTGCCACAGTCTTTACTACTGACTGCTAATCTGATGCTTATAACATAAATGTAGAGATTTTGATGCTTATAACATAAATGTGGAGATTTCTAGGATGTCTATCAGTTTGTAGCTACGTGTGTGTAGTCTGATGTAAGGAACCACTGCACACAACACCAGAGTATGCCATGGTCAGCCTAATACATGTGGTGCATTTTTTATTGTGTTTTTATTTTTAATTTCCCTTTGTTAAATGTTTTCATTTACGATGGAATTAAATTTTATAAGCTTGTATATTAAGAGAAATTCTTTCTTTTCTTTTGTCCAGGTATTTGAACTGATCCAGCATTGATATTTTCAGTCAAAATAGAACTGCAGAATTAACTAAGACTAGAGGTTACAAGTATGATTCAAATATAGACCGGTGACATAGTAAGGATAAAGTGTATCATCTCCTGAGACAGAGTGAATCTTTCCATAAACAGTGAAGCAGCAGTTAAACCACTGGGTTTCTTCTCTCCTCATTTACTGCTTAGGATGTTGTTTACTTTGTTAGCATCTTAAAATGTTAAGGAATGTGGAGACTGAATGGCAAAAATTTTAGACTTACAACTCCAATATTGCTATTTCTTGGCCTATTCCTTTTACTCCAAGGTATGGCAGTTTTGTAGTTGGTATATATGTTTCGAAGTGTGGGGCAACTAACCTCACTCACATTGGGGGTGCAGAGGTACTTGCCCCCCCCCCCACCAAAGAAAAAATCACCAGCTGCTTTTAGGTCTCACTGAGCATTTTTAAAATAAGTCAAACACACAGATTGTGACTGTTACTCCTTATTGGAAGCAACTTAAAAAGTTTATTTGAGTGGGTTAACCAATTGGAGCAAAACCTACACATTTGCTAGGAACAACCAAACCCAGGGACACAGAATTATTTGCAAACAGAAAAAGTGCTGCAAACTACCATACCTTAAGTAACCTGGCTGATTGATTTTCCTGGGCTAGTTCCATCTGGTTTGGAACTAATGAAACACAAAACAACTATCCCACCCATCTCCCCACCCCCCAACAGAATCCCTGCATTTCCCTGTAGGTAAGGCTATAATAGAGGGTTAGCTACAAGGCACCATATTTAAAATCCTATCCTCCCAACTAAGTGTACACACCAATAAGTATTGCATTTACATATATTGCCTCTAAACTTGCTTTTATAAAGCTGGTTTACCTTGTAACATTTGTTATATTACCTGTATTTTGTGGCTGTTGATGTTTGTTTACCCTGCTTTTGTTTTGCATATGTTAATGCTACAGACCGATGTGGCTGACTGAATCTACCTGACTTGCTGTGTGTTAGAGTTTACAAATGAGGGCGTATTAAAGGATTAGGTGATGTGAGTGTTTGCTAAATCACAATTATTTGCCCATAAAATAAGATTATTTTTTATCGAGAACTAATAGTTTACAATGTTTTACTGGTAGCTGCCTACATCTAGCAACACAGGATTTAGTCAGATAATACCTGGTGTGTGACTGCTGCTTTCATAAGTGCATAAATGTAATTTCCAGCCTCTGTTTTAGCTACTAGCATAGACTTGTTTAATTAATAAATTAGCAGATGTGAATGGGACACCGAGTTAAGGCTGACGACAGAAAGTGTTCTCTGTTCTGTCGTCCACCCCCCTCACTCAGTGCAGCCTTCCATCTCCTTAAAATGATATCTTGCATGCTGCTATTACTACAGTAATATGCCCTAGACTTCCTGGTCTTGTATAGAGGGTGTTTTACTCCATATTATATAACGTGCGGTAACAGCTGAACCCTGCAAGCACTTGCATAACTACTAAAGTTGTTACTATGTTATAAGAAAGTAATTTAAAAGCCAGTATGTTTTTGCTTGTATGAAGGAAGCTTGGCTTTCATTTCTTGAAAGGCTCTCCACTGTGTACGAGTTATTAATGCTGTCATTGTTACCTGTAACCATACAGAAAAGCTAACTGAATGCCAAACATTGTATTTATGTCAAATGTCTGAAACTCAGCATAGTATTTACAAGGTATTAGGCATTGTGTAACTAAATCCTCATATTCTATCTAACTCCAGTGCACTACTTTCAGCCACCTAATATTTCTTACATTGTCTCTTCCCTTACAGATCAGTTTCCACAGTTAGCTTCTCCCACAGGAAGTCCCCTCATTTGCAGCCTGAAGCTGTTTTAGGCAAGCATCAACCTAAACATTTGAGAATAAATGTTTCAAAGTAAATGTACGTACCACCAGAAAGAATCAATTATTTTTACTAATATAGGCAACAAACACTCCACATAGCTAATGTGGATATATCCTTAAACTTTTAATCTGCTGTAAAGGCAGTGCACACTTGCAGGGACAACTGGCTCGAACCCCCCTCTCCCTGCAATGGAGACTCTGTTCCAAGCTATACCACTAGGGGGGCAGCATTACTTCTAAATCAATCACCAGCTGCTTTTAGGTCTCACTGAGCATTTTTAAAATGAATCAAACACACAGGTTGTAACTGTTACTCCTTATTGGAAGCAACTTTAAAAGTTTATTTGAGTGGGTTAACCAGTTGGAGCAAAACCTACATACACATTTGCTAATAACAACCAAACCCAGGGACACAGAAGTTATTTGCAAACAGTAAAAGTGCTGCAAACTACCATACCTGAAGTAACCTGATTGATTTTCCTGGGCTAGTTCCATCTGATTTTGTGCAGCCCGCTCCGTTCACCCTCATATCGCTTGGGCTCGCTTCGCTCCCCTACCCTGCCCCCATTCCCGCCCACCCCTGACTCAGTTTCCTTTATAGTTAGCCACACCTCCTCCACCCACTTCACTAGCCAATCATGTAACACAACACACCCACACCTCTTTAAATCCCCACCCCCTTAATACTCACACTCTTACACCATTCCTATAGTCTTTCATCACCCTCTGAACTAACGGTCTCATCTGTCTCACACTACTTTAATTACTAATATGCCTACTATTCTTAATATACTATTTCTCCTTCTCCTTTCAGCTGCATTAGTCTTTCTGTCAGTTCTCACATGCTATCAAAGCACTACTGTTGTACACACCAAATCACCCACACTCACTTTATGTCCAAACCACAACACATCTACCTTTACTCACATTTCCCCCTCCCTATCTAACTTCACCATTATTGCCACACGTAGATTCAAATACTTCCTTACACCTAAACAGCATGTCGACCACAAAAACAAATATCCACACATGCACCCAATCTCTCCAATAATCAATTTCATATTATCCAACCTGTTACTATCGGGAGACGTTCACCCCAACCCAGGTCCTAACAATTCTCCTCAAAATACTTTCAATACCACTACCACCTCTGTGCTCTCTTCCACCTCTCCATCATCCATTACTAATACTATTCCCTGACTCACTCTCTCATCTATAAATATTCAAAGTATAGTTAAAAAAAACAACACACTTCATGCTTGGATCACTCAACATAACCCGCATATACTTACCTTGTATGAAACCTGGTTAAAACCAAGTATTTCTAATTCTGAAATTCTTCCCCCTAGCTGCAATATCCTCAGGCATGACAGACTTTCAAGAAGAGGCAGGGGAGTCACAATCATGTATTCTGTCTGTCTCCCTATCTCTTTTCTCATGTCTGACTTTCTCCCAGCTGAGATAATTTTAGCTGACTTTAAACTTAGCCACCATAAAAAACTTGCCATTGCATCAGTTTATATCCCTCCTGGAAATAATGTCCCCATTTCAGAACACTTTCTATCCTGGATATTTAAAACTATCCCTTATGAAACCGTCATACTAGGAGATGTCAATATTGACTGGCTGCAGATCAATAAAGAATCACCTTCTACCTCTCTCAACCTGTATGGATTCACACAGCTCATCTCTTCCCCTACCCACCTTCATACATTTTCCTCTACTGGTTCACTTATTGACTAGATACTGGTATCTCACCCCCAGCATTACCATAATCCACTCTACCAGACACATTAGGTGACCACCTACCTTTACTAGTTCACAGAAACTCTGAACACCTGCATAAAGCACAACAATATAAGGTGACCCGTGATCTGTCTAGCTATTCTCCTGACTCACTAAATCACCTCCTCTCTACTGTAAACTGGTCCTTTCTCTCTAATCTCACTATCGATTAAGCAGTCCTACACTTAAACAACACCTTTCTGTCCATCCTCAACACCCTTGCCCCCACTAGGAAAACTTGCATCAAATTCAGATATGCCCAATGGCTAACTAAAACTACCCTTACACTCATGAAGACCAAAGAAAAAGCTTGGAAAACTTGGAAAGGTAAATACCTCTTCCAACCTTATCTCTTACAGGGAACTTAGAAGCAAAGCTAAGAAACAAATCAATCTTGATAAAAAGAACTATTACCAGTCCTCACTTAACAGTCCCAACTGTAATCCTAAAAAATTCTGGAACTCTATCAATAAACGTCTCTCACCTGGTACACCTACCCCACCCACATTGTATTCTGACAAGACTCCTATGGAAATAGCCACCCTCCTTAAGTTATTCATTGAAACCATTGAAAACTTAACTGTAATTAACTTCTCCACCCGCAACTCTTTCAATCCATCTACATCTTCATCCACCTCTGATTCACCTCTCTCACCCTCACTCTCATTCTCACTATCACCTGTTCCCACCTCTTATATCAAGTTACTCTTAACTAAACTAAAACCTGGTTCACCCTCAGCTGATAACCTTCCTCCTTTATTCCTTACACATGCAGCTACATCTCTAGCTTACCCCATATCTATCCTGATTAATAGATCCGTAAAAGAAGGCAAAGTCCCTGAAATTTGCAAACATTTTTTGTAGTACCTCTTCATAAAGGAGGAAACTCCACTGAGCCAACCAATTTCAGACCAATTGCCATACTGTCTCCTGTCTCCAGAATATTGGAAAAGTGTATCCATAAGCAAGTACTTGATCATCTGCTACAAGAAAACCTACTCACACCAACTCAACATGGCTTCTGCCCCACACATAGCACAGCTTCCGCTCTTGTATCCTTTACTAATAACATTGCTCAAGTCAGGGGTAATAGCAAAATAGCATCAGCCATCTTTCTGGACCTGTCAAAAGCATTCAGCACCATATCTCATACCATACTTCACCATAAACTCTCCAACCTAGGCTTCTCAAACTCCACCACCTCCTGGTTCTGTGATTACCTCACTAATAGACACCAGGCTGTTAGATGGAACTCTTCCTTCTTCCCCTTTCTAGCAGTTAGGACAGGGGTCCAACAAGGATCAATATTAGGCCCTCTCCTCTTCAATGTATTTACCAATGACCTTTTCTCATCCTGCCCCTAATCCAGTCTAATTCAGTATGCTGATGACTCGACCATCATCAACTCTGTTGACAACATAGAAAACCTTCAATCCCTTACACAAAACTCACTCCACTCAGTTGAAAACTGGCTACAATCCAACCATCTGCTGCTAAATGTGAGCAAAACTAAGCTACTACTTTTCATACTTAAAAATCTGGAACATGCAAAACAGAACTTTTCCGTAACATCCCTTAATGGAACTAAAATTTCTGTTGACACCCAAACAAAACTCCTTGGAGCAGTAATTGATGATGAACTTAAATTCAACCTTCACATTCATAGCTTAATAAAAAAAAAAACACCAAAAACTAGGTCTGCTTTATCGTCACAAAAACTTTCTTCCCTGTGCATCCAGGCCATCCCTTGCCCAATCCCTGCTTCTGCCATTCCTTCTCTATGCTTCACTTATTATTACCCATCTACAGAGTAACCTAATATCCAAACTAGAAACCACATATAACAAAGTAAGCCAGATTTGCTGCAAATCAACCTTACAAATCCCATCACTGCCTCTTATTAAAGGCTTTACACTGGCCTGAATTTTCCAACTTACTGCCTCAATCCTGACTCCTTATAACCCACAATATACTAAACAATCCTAAATCCTGCCCATCCCTTGCAAATTCTCTGACACGTTATACTCCTCTGCGCCCACTAAGAAGTACTAATCAGTACTTTCTTGAAGTTCATAAGTCAAACAAAACCTTTGGGAAAATACTCTGTTGTCACTCAGTTGCAAAAAATTGGAACACACTCCCTTTAGCCCTTAGACTACTTAAAGACAAAAATGCCTTCAAGAAACAGCTTAAATCTTTTTTTCCTGTCAAATTGGATATGTTCATGCTCTAAACTAATACCCAAGAAACATTCAGGGATAACCTAACTTAACTGTACCATTTCTAGCTCTCTCTCTTACTACTACCTACACATTTTTTTCCGTCATATTCCATACCAGTTAGCTCCTGTTATACTCAGTTTCCATAATCCCTTATTACTGTTCTTTAATTTATTTATTAACTTCCAAAGTTCACACAACTTTATTTGTATATTTGCTACTTCATGCCTAGTACTTTGGTTCAGCAATGTATTGACCTTAGTCTTACCATATTTCTGCTTAGTTTCTTGCCATATGTGAACATTTCCATATATGTATTGTATTTCTATCCGTTCTATATATATTCCTTTATTGCATGTTATGTAATTACTTCAGAAGTATGTAAACTTAAAATGTGATCTGTGTTTATCTTTGTTCTTACTATTTGTTTACTTAAATTTTTTTTGGGAGCTTTTCTCCTCGGGTCTCTTCTGAAAAAGGGCTTCTAAGAACCCAGACAGACTAACCCGGTTAACAAATGTAAAAATAAAATAAAATAAATAAATAAATAATCTATAGCAGAAAAGCCGTCTTTGATATTCACTGTTTTCATGTATCTTCAGTCTTTTATTTCATCGTTTTGAGACTTGGCTTTACAAGTCCCAGCATTTCAACAGGGAGCATATAAAGGACCCCAGATATGGCCACAAATTTAGAAAGAACTGTTTGTATCTTTACGTGTGTGTGTGTCTGTGTCTGTGTGTGTGTCTTTACAGCTTTAAAGCTTAAACTGCCTAGTAAGGGTTTCCAAGATGGAAGAAGGCTTGAACCCACAATCCAACATGAAATGACATCTGAAGTTAAAAACCTGCTAAGTTTGAAATATGGCAGTTTGTTACTGCTCCGAACAAGATTTTGCAAGGCATTCCTTTGAGTAGTGTGGAGAAAGGATGTTTTTGAGATGATTGTTCATTAGAGCCTGAGTTGATTAGAGGCAGATTCCATATTCAAGACCTCCTGGGTAAAGTGGGCATATGGAGAAGTTTTCTGTCTGATTTAGCCTATGCCTGGAGCTTGAGTAATAAGGAGTATTGCTGTTTGCTGATATGCTACTCTGTCTGGAATTTGAGAAACCATTCTTAAAGCAAGCAAGAGTGAAATGTTTATGTACTTAAGACTTGCAGCCAGCTTTGTGAAAAATCACCTTTTGTTGTTTGGGATGCTGCCTTTTGAAACTGATTGTAGAAATTTTGAAAAGATATGACGGATTACAGTTTTGTTATACTTATTCCTCTATTTCATTTCTCTTTGAAATAGAACCATCATTTTTGAAACTGTAATGCTGGCTAAAAGATTTGCTTTATTTCTTGAAGTACTAGAAAAGATTGTGCATGGTGGGGCTGTTAGGTTAACCAATAATTACACACTTCTCCAGCGTGTCACATTGGGCAAAATTTGATTTCTGCTACAGATGTTATGGGAGCATGTCACTTTTGTTTTACTCAGTACTATTTCGGGATGGGTTGAGGAGAGAAAGTACGAAAGCATCCTGGTGCCATTTTCAGTCATGGATTTTTCAGCACTACTGCAAAGAACAGGCTGTAGCTGGCCCATGGACGTAATAGTTCATGTGTACTGTCAGGGTTGCCAGATGTCCTTATTTGAGCTGGATTGTCCTGAGATCAGCAGCCCAATCCCAAGTCCCACACTGCCTTTTAAAATCCCGGCAAAACAGGCTGTGCTTTGTGATTTTTGATTGGCTCGTATACCAGCATACGATCATAAATCGCAAAGCAGAGCTGCTTCTGTTCAATGCGGAATGGCCTCCTGCTCTCCTACTGTTTTTTTTTTTTTTTTGACTTCACTTTGAAAGAGGTTTTTTTTTTTATTTTTTGTCCCTACCTTTTGAAATACAAATCTGGCAACCCTGGTACTGTTAGATGGTGTGGGCTGATGCTGGGATTGGAGGAAGCGAATTAAAGATATGCAGGTCAGTAAAATGTAGCAGTTTGTAGAGTTTAATGTAACACTGTGCACAGATATAAGAAAGAGTGTATAAATGTGGGTGTGCTCATAAGAGAATAGTCATTGGTTTGAAGTTTATAATCTGGACAGCAGTGATTGCTGTTTGTTGTGCACATCGGAAGGCAACAAGGCATTTGTGTTGTCATTTACAGTAGTTTTATGGAAATGAAAAAGGAATTTACTGAGGAGACTAACTTTAACCAGTAGCACACTGTCACTGCTAGCAGTATAAATATTGCTGGGTTTAAATGCCTCCTTTTATTCAGGTTTTCTGATTTCCTATGGTTTGCTCTATGTTTAGGTTTCATTTCCAATCTGACCATCCAGCGTCAGCATTTCCCCACAGACGAGGACCAGACAGGTGCTGCAAAGGCATTAATTCGGCTCCAAGATACTTATAATCTAGATACAGATAAAATCTCCAGGGGGGACCTCCCAGGTAAGTTGCAGCATGAAATGGAGAGGATTTTGAAATGCCAGTTTATCTCTTAATACAGTAGTGCAACTTTAAATTATTCTGTTTTTAAAACTTTTTTGTTTCAGGCATTTTTTCATTCATAAGCCTGCTTTCAGCAATCAAAATGTCCTACTCCATGTTTTTCCTTTGTTTTATGTAATTTGATATGGTCATAAAAAGTTGTTTGTACAGTTGTTGACTCTATGGTCTTAATGGATAAAGCATTGACTGCATCTTAAACAACCTAAAAATAACTAGTGACCCAGATGTACAGTAGCCTGGTATGCAGGGCTAGTGTAAGTATCTAGCAGTGGCATACTATCCTGGGTGATGGATGCAGTTTGGTCCGTTGATTTGCTGACTTCCAGTAGAGAATGTGCATTATAATGTACAGTGCCTGAGTCAGGAGCATGCACATGCTATGCTAAACAGTGCGGATGCACTATAGCAGTCGGTCTGTAAAATATGGAAATAGGTGTGCAGTCTAGATGGCATAATAGGTCCTTGTGTTTGTGAATGCTGAGGGGTATGGTTAGGACAGCATCAGAAAAATACCCTTGTGGATACTTGGTGATGGCCTCTGTACAGTTGGTTTTCTCTCTCTCTCTTGCTGACTCCCCTTAAATAAGGGAAATGAATGTATCTGGTCTGTAGTCAAAACACCAGATGTTGACGGATAAGGGGGCAGAAAAGTAATCCAAAAAAGTAGTTCTCAACTTTAATGAGTTTCTGTGTAGTACCTTGAAGTTTGAGTTCAGGTTTAATTTCCTTGCTCACAGATTCTAATTATTTCTCAGCATCTTTATCCTTATGCACTTCCAAAACAACTTGAGTAGAAGATTTTAATTGCCTGCAAGGTATATACGCAAATGAAACCATTTTACATTTGAATTTTTCCAGTCATTTGTTTGACTAGCTTACTAAGTGTACCAGTTGCTTGTTGCACTGTTTCTGATTGTGAAAACTTCCACTTTTTAATGCCAGTGTAAATGAAATTTCCTTTCCACTCAGGTGCACTGAAAAGGTAATTATATAAGTAAGGAAGTGCTTTAAGAGGGATCAAGAGAGTTTGTTCCCTATGCAAAATTAAGATTTGAATGCTGCTTTGAATTTGTATTTTCAGATTCAAGCAGACCTGAATTTTTAATATTTACAATTCTGTCTTGGACCACAATTAAGTGATCGCACTTGCTTTGTTTAGTCTGCACTTTTCGATTTGTTATTTCTGCTGTGTGAGTTTACCTGGTGGCCTTGGTGTATGGATCATGTTTTTTTAGAGAAGTCCTGTCTCAGAGTGGGTGTTCATTTTATGTATTTTCTAATGGTGTTCATGGTGTGACTATTTCCTCTCTTTCATTACTGAAAATATATGCTGTGAAAAGCAGGAAGTCATCGAATGTTGGGAATGAGAAATTGGACAAAAGAAGGATGGTTGGTAAACCATTGGTGATGCTTAATTTGTATTGTAGGAACCTAGAACTTGTCCATATGTCCGCTTGCTAATGTAACTCTAGTGATTGTATTCTGCTGTCAACTGTTAATATGTTTGCAACCTTTTAATATAAAATTGTTACATAAATTTGTACTTTTGGTATTACATTCACGCTGAAGTATGTTTTGTCTTGGCTTGCATAACATTTACGTTGAGGGGACAATTGTTTGTTTTTTGCAAAGGATTTTAGGTTTCATTATTAATGCTGTGGAGGCCAGAGCAGTGTGTAATTAACACATGCTCCCTGACTGTTCTTGAAGACCAGGGCCTAGATTCCAAAACGACTTGCTCCTGTAAGTCTGCCCCAATTCTGAATGACTTGCTCTCTGTGTGAGTGATTCACTTCTGTGTAAGGCCTTTCTGTAAACAGGCTTATACCAGGGCCATATTGTAGAAGACTTGCTGTCAGTGTAAGTGGTCACTTAAACTGAGAGCAAGTGTTTTGGAATCAGGCCCTCAATGTTTTCACCTGTAAATAATTTAGTTATTTTGTTTCGTTAGGTTTATGTTTTGCAGTTGTACTTACTCCTAGCCTAGCCTAGTTATGTGTTTGCAGGATCAGGTATGGTGGTTGGAGGGGAATTGTTTGTTTTTAATACTAATATTGTTGGCACATACCTCTCAACCTCTAAGAGCAAATCATCTTCACAAAGTCATAGATAATGAGGGGACAAAGACACAAACAGCCTTTCCATCCTTATGAAGGGAATTCCCTCTGCTCCCCTATAAAGTGTGCATGCCACTGTTTTCCCAAGATCAACACCTTCGTTCCCAGGCCTTTTTCTGTTGGTTGAGCCTCACCTGACATAAGCATACACTTTTGTTCCGAAGTACAGAAACCTAAATCCTGATGACAGAATATGTGTCTGAAGAAGTGCACTCAGTGATGTGCATGAAAGCGCTAACACAATAAAGATTTTCTCAGTAGACAGACTCCAAGTATTGCCATTGGTATTGTTCGTTTTTGATCCAGTTTGTTCGTAGTTGTGAGGTATATGTTAACAGTACACTAAATTTGCTATTTGTCTGGAGTCACCTTTCATTGTTTTCTATGGTATAAAAATGTGTATATCTGACATTTTGCGATGTAAAGTCTCCAGTTGTATGGACAGTCAGATAAACATATTCAGAGCTGTCTTTATTGATTTTTTGAAAGGGTGACATAATTAAATATATCTTCTTGAAACCTAATTGACATACAGTTGTTGTCTAAGAGTAAAATGTTCTGGTGTTTATTTTATAATATGAAGGCCAATATATATTTCATTCAAGAAAACCTTATGTGTGCATCTAATAAATGGGTACCCTGTGTTTTGCATCAGAAAACTGGACAAGTAATTGTGGAGTGGCTGTTTTGGTTAAAAAGGGCCTTCCCCTAAATATTGGCCAGGTCAGAAATTACACCCATGGCAGATCTATTATTGAATTATTATTATTATTTCATATTTTTCATTTTTTCCTGGTTTCAACAAAAACAATGTTAATAATAGGTGGAGACTGAAACATGATTCTTGACTCTCCATCAGAGAATGTTTGATCCACTGTACTGTGTCAGAAATAAAGACTGAAAATTATTAATTATGAATGTATATCATTTTTGACCCTTACTATACTTTTTATGCTCTGGGGAAAGATTTTACCTTTTTTGTCATCGTATAGATCCTTTTAAAGAATATATTTTCTTGATGTCATATAGAGTGAAACCAAGATCATTCTCAGATCATTCATTAATACACAGTCATTGTACAGTTAAACCTTGAGTATGGAACTGCCTGAAGACCAAACCCATGTGTGTTACAGAAGGAGGAGGTTGGGGTATTTTTATTTCAGTAATTCTTTGTGTTGTACTATGACACCACAGTTCCATTTCTTTTTAGATAAGAGGGTTTTTAAACAGTAAAGGGTTATATATGAAGAGATACAGGTTAAAGCAGATAACCACCTTGACAGAACATTTCATATTTAGACTCTAGGCTTTAGCTGTGTGTAACATTTAATTCTTACAATGTTGGAATTATAAATACGGTAAGGAGTTTGTAAATAATAGTGCTCCAAATATGAAAGGGAGGTTGGGAAAAGAACAAACTCTTAATTGCTCAGTGTTTTATTCAGCTCTCTAATTAGACAAAGTGAGCTTAACGGTGTGTTGTCTACACATATTGCAGGTATGTATGTGAATGCCCCTTATTGTTTTTTGATAACTTTGGCAGAACTTTTGGAAAAGAACAAAAGTGCAACTTTAACTGTAGAGGTGTAGTATGTACAGGTTCATAGGTGTGTATTTGGCTAATGGCCCTGGAGCCTTTACAAGCCTAGCCCATAGGATTACCCTGGCATCATGGCACCCAACCTTAGTTCCTAGTGCCTCTGTCGAGTAGAGCCACTGGAGTGATCCCCAGGGTGAATTTTCTATTTCCCATCCACTCATCAAGATTTCTCTTGAAGATGGCCAGTGAGGTGCTCTGCTTGACATGTATGCGAAGTCTATTCCATAACATGGGCAGTCCCTGGGTTATGAACCTGTCCCTCCAGCACGTTCTGTTGATTATGATAATGAGGTTGAGGTCTCTGGAGCGTGTTGTGCGGAGGGATTGGGATTTCTTTAGATATAGCATTTCTAACAGAGCTGGGTCAGACATGGCTTTGTAAGTCAAGCAGAGATCGCCTCTAAGTAGGTGATATAAGACAGAGAATAGTTGGAGTTGTTTGAGTCTGTCCATATAGGACAAGTGTTTAAGGCCTAGGATCCACTTTGTCAGGTACGTTTGTGGCCTCTCCAGTTGTTGCAGGTGTCTAGTGAGGTACATGCCAAATGGGGCATTGTACACGATGATTGGCCTAATGATGGAAGAGTAGATGGAGACAATGACCTCTTTCTTCCTGGATGCAAAACCCTTAGTAATGAGATGTGCCACATAGGACTTTCTGACCACAGTGGCAATGTGGTGGGCAAAAGAGAGGTTGCTGTCAACCTGTGTTCCTAGATCTCTTATAATGCCTTCTGTGTTCAGTGGACTACCATTGATGTGGTAATTCAAGAGAACTGGGTTTTTCCCAACGGGGATGACTACACATTTTTTGGCATTGAACTTAAGGCCATGGTTCTGACACCAATCGTTGGTCTCATTGACGCCTTTCTGTTGGATGTCAACATCACTTGGGGAGTTAATGATAGCTCCCAACTTGTAATAGTTTGCGAACTTTGTCAGCCAGAGTCCCTTCATGTTGGCCTGGACTTCAGAGAAGTAGATAAGAAACAGGAGAGGACCCAGGACCAAACCCAGTGGGACTCCACTTGTGACTGGTCAACAGTCTGACTTGGGAGTCAACTACTTTTACACTGTGGGTTCAATCTGTGAGCCAGTTTGTAACCCACCTAGTAATATAAGGGTTGATGCCTAGCTTAGTGAGTTTTTCTATGATTCTTAAGTGGCGAATGGTATCAAAGGCAAGCGTTTTGGGTATGAAGGGTATTGGGTAGGGAGGATTACTAGGAAGTGAAGTCAGTGCATATAATTGAATTGTATATATTGTACAGTAATATAAATAGTGCTGTCTGTAAACCTATCTGTTGGAAGCAAGGGTAAATGTTTTATATATGTGTGTATATATATATATATATATATATATATATATATATATACATGCACACACACACAAAGTTTTTTTTTCACTTGTGGAAATTGCTGAATTGGGTTCCACATGTGGCAACTATCATTCTAGTTTAGAACACGCAGCACTAAAATGTCAGATTATTTTGAATGCTGGTCAAATCTCTGGTTTAAATGAGCATATTAGTGTGAAAAGTGGTCTTGAACTTCAGTCACTGATATGAGGACTGCTCATTTTACTTGTGTTTTTTTTTGTTATAAATCTCATTTCTGTTTGAGAGTATACTATTTTAAACTAATAATAATTATGTTAAGTAACTAACTGAGGCAGCCATATTGGATTTGATCAGTTTCTTATGTGGTGTTTTAGTTACAGCATTTAAAATGTTTTTGTTTGCTCGTTTTTTTTTTCCCTTAGTTTGTTAATTGTGTGCTGTGTAGAAGTTCTCATGAAGTGATTAGAAACAAAAAATGCTAAACTTGTCTTGCCAATAAATTCACCTATATCTGAATTTAATCTTTTTGATGTTTTTTTTTTATGCAGTCCTCTTCAAAGATACAAAATTAAGTGGGAGAATTAAGGCACTTGCTCTCTTTGACCCCTTCACGCTCTTTATTGTGAGAAGATGTTACCTTTTATTCATTTCCAAGATCCCGTTCAAGAGTCATAATTTCTTGGGTCTATATTAAAGACTAAAGAGGTGTTTCAGCGAATGCCTCTTGGTCGACATGTAATGAGCGAATGCACTAAAGCGTGAACGCTTAAAACAGCGGTTTCTTTCCCTGGGAAGGAAACCGTTGGCACAAACACACACACACACACTTTAAAACATAACAGCATGGGGGGCTGTGTCCCCGCACACCCCCCTAACTAAATATACCAACTCCAAGATCGCACTACATTGAGGAAAGGGGCAAACACATGGGGATGGCCAAGCGATTTCTTTCCCAGGGGAAAAAAATCACTGTTTTGAGCATTTGCGCTTTAGTGCATTCGCTCATTACGTGTCGACCAAGAGCTGTTTGCTGAAACACCTCTTCGTTTTTTTAATATAGACCCTATTTCCTTAGCTGTTGAAAACCTTTCTAAAATACAGACTTGACTATGTTCCATAACCAAGATCTTTCTCAGACCATTCATTAATAGAAGTAAAAGTTACACGTAGTAAGTGTAGTACTGACTGCAGATTGACCCAGTTCATGTTGTAGAATGAGGTCTTGTAGAATAAATTCTATAATTCATTCTTTATGTCACACCATGATAGTACAGTTCCATTTCATATTAGATTGGTTGCCTTTACATCTGCAGTAAGAGGTTAGATTTTTTTTTATTAATCAGTAAAGAAGGAGATGCAGATTAAAGCAGATAACCACTTTATTGGAATGTATTTCACATTTAGGCTCCAAGCTTCAATTGAATTATGATCCAGACATATTCGCATATCTAACTCTGCAAGATCTCAAATCTTTACACATTTCAAATTTGTTGTTTGAATTTAAAATCCAAGCTAAATATGCAGAGAGGGCTTTTGTTCCATCTAGAATCCTAAGTATTTCAGTCCAAATAATGTTTCTTTGGTGTCAGTTGATGGTTATTTGTATAAGCAACCTGAACATGTGCTCAGAGTATTCAAGCACTCATATGATGAACAATGTCATTCTGAAGCTTGGTGCAGACTTTCCATTAGAGGAAGACCTAGCAGCTGTTTCACAGTTCAGAAAAGGTATGGCTCAAAGACCCGATGGTTTCAGTGCTACTTTTTATCATTTTTTAACTGGCATATGATGTATGATACCAGTCTTGTTGAAGTTGTGCAACCATAGCTAGTGTCACAGTGTTATCAACAAGTATTTACACATCAAACAGGAAAATACCGCACATTTCAGACCAAGCAGCAGGTAACATTAAGGGGGGAAAAACAATGTAAACTTCCATCCAGCTGCAAAAATGAGTTATGTGGAACCTTGTGTAATCCATTAAAGCTGGCCTCATTTAATAAATGTGTAACTCCTAATATTCAGGTGCTAGCTTTTTGGGCAAACATACAACATTAATGCTTCAGCTGGTATAAAGAATCAGTAACACAGTGTTCTGTATGTCCTTCTTACACATGGCTGTAGTGTTGTGATATTTCTACAAGTATGTCTACCAGTTGAAGACATTTTTAGTTTAAAGAAAACTCTGATCTGCTTTTAGTTAAAAGTTTCCATCTGTGACTTTCGTTGTATTTCTCAGTTAATGTTGATATTTTTGAAATCTATTCCGGGATGCTTGCTGAATATTTTCAGATAGCTGCAGGTCACAGTAATTTTTACATTTCAGTCAGGTTTATGGAACAGAGGCATACTCAGGATAACAGTATGATGTTGTAGTTAATTTTATATCACCGTACATGTTCAAATAATCAATGGGGAGTATTTGAACTGAAGGCTAGTATTGCATTTGGATGAGTCCATGTTGCCATTTTCCTGAGTCCTTAATTTTTTTCCTGGTAATTATCTTTAAGCTTTAAAAAATGTTCTGTCTTTCAGCTCTTACATGCATCACAATCAATGGCAGGACTTTATCACTCATAAGATTTTCTATAGGGAACAGGGAAGGGGTGACCTGTCCCCAATCTCTTCATTGTTTTTCTCAAGACTTTCTTTTACAAACTTTCATAGGATCATTTCGTAAGAGAAACTGCATTTTTTTAAATTCCTACTTCAACATTACTTCATTCACTGACATTCTTTTATAGTGTCAGAACCCAGTAAATTCTATCCCACACTTACTAGAACCAGTAGAGGACTACAGTAAAGCTTCAGACTATAAACCGAATTTTGACAAGTCAGCCATTATCTTCGCAGACTAGATACTCAATTCCCCTTTGGGAACAGGAATTTATATTTATCTTAAAGAACTCAAATGTTTGGATGTTAGTTGTAAATCTGATACACACTGTATTCATTTGAGTAAATCTTAAATTTTGTTCTAGAAAAGTAAAGGCTGACCTACAAAATTATGATATATTTAAATTTAGTGTGCATGTAGGAGCATGTTTCCCCCCAAGATATTTTATTTTTATAAAATCTCTGTTTTGCTTTTCCAAACAAATTATTAAAATGTATAAATTGATTTCTAGTGTTTATAGAGCAAGAAGAATCCCAGATAAGTTTAAATAATCTTTAATCCAGACTTTAAAGTGTGAGTGTAAAAATCCCAAATTTTCTATCTTTTATGCTATTTTAAGACTTGTCAAACTATATCAAGTCATCTCGGTTGTAGTTCTTTTATATATTCTTATTTAGATTCTTGTTGTTAGGTTATTGTAGCAATAACCAAAGACTGGGTGTGATATGTTGAAGATTTACCCGTAGTTGGTGTGGCTTAATCATGAATACTAACAAAAGTAACTGTGGTTAAATCTTCAATATTTCACACCCAGGAGTTGGTTATTGCCTTTATACAATGACATTATTTAAGAAAAAAATTACTTACTTTTCTTAAATAAACAGTGCCATGGTGTTTCCACTTTTTTTCTGGTATCCTGGGGAGTTCTTGATGTACTGTCCATGCCTTGGGACTTGACATTCCCACTCTTACAAGTACATCTGTGTTTTGGAAAGGAAGACCTCTTTTTTTTTTTTTTTTTAATAAAAAAATAGTTTGAAATCCAGACATTTCGGAGGTACAGGAGAGACAGGGCTGAAATGTAAGGATGATCAGATATGTTTATTTAGTTTTGCATAATGTATCTGATTTTCCTTGTATTTTCTCTGTCCTTTCTCTCTCGCACCTTTGTACTGTCTGGTTTTCAAAGTCTTTTGTTTTATTTTTAAACTCAAGAAAACTGGAAAGCTCTGTAGCATATATTAATAGAAGAAAGTCCAGGCGACAGGACTTTTTCTATTGGTATATGCATGATTTACAGAGGGCACACTGGTTGGGCTGACTGATCAGTGTGCATGATTTTGAGTGTAAGTGACCATCATTGGTATCTCACCTGGATTCTTATATTTTGGTTAAACTTAAAGCACCCTCTTTACTTTCAGTTATTAAAATTTTAGTTTAATCTCGAATACTCCAACTCTGAAAAAAATTTTTCAGTCTCTTTTAGATAATTCAGATGTTAGTCTCAAAAATGAATCATTTGGTTCTGTTAAATTTCCAGTGATAAAAGATAAATGCCCATGTCCTATGTTAATTGGAATACTTTAATTCCTATGGTAAAACTGTAGAGTGCATGGCTCCTCAGGTCCAGTGCTCTTCCAGTATGCAACTTGATAAGAATTGCAGTTGCAAAATTTTCCCCAGTTTTGGTTGTTGATGATATATTTAAAATGGATTTTCCTTTATATGTAATTTGATACTAAATTCTCAGTATTATTTTGGCATTCAGTCCTCAAGTTTTACTGAAAGAAAAGAATGTCTTCCCAGATTGGTAAGCAGTTTGGAGTGCCACATATAAAATCCTGCGTTTTTTAAAAAGTTCATACCTCAACAATTCATGCTACTTCATAATGCCTGACTAACTCTCTACAAATTAACTGGGGCAAATCAATTAGCTAAAGTGTAATGTTAGAAGTATTAAAATGAAACAAGGTATTTCAAGATAAACGTGAATATTTGAATCTTCTATTGGCTATCCTTATACCAGATATTCAGGTAGAAGACAATCATCATCATCATCATCTTTCAGCTTTTCCCGTTAGGGGTCACCACAGTGGATCATCTCTTTCCATTTCTTCCTATCCTCTGCATCTTGCTCTGTCACACCAACCGCCTGCATGTCCTCTCTCACCACGTCCATAAACCTTATCTTAGGCCTTCCTCTTTTCCTCTTACCTGGTAGCTCCATCCTTAGCATCTTTTTCCCAATATACCCATCATCCTTCCTCAGCACATGTCCAAACCAACGCAATCTCGTCTCTCTTGCTTTGTCTACAAACTGTTCAACATGAGCTGACCCTCTAATATACTGATTCCTAATCCTATCCATCTTCGTCACACCGAGTGCAAATCTTAACATCTTTAACTCTGCCACATCCAGCTCTGACTCCTGCCTTTTTGTCAGTGCCACTGTCTCCAACCCATATAACATAGCTGGTCTCACTACTGTCTTGTAGACCTTCCCTTTAACTCTTACTGGTACCCGTCTGTCATAAATCACTCCTGACACTGTTCTCCACCCATTCCACCCTGCCTGTACTCTCTTCTTCACCTCTCTTCCACATTCACCATTACTCTGAACTGTTGATCCCAAGTACTTAAACTCGTCCACCTTTACCAACTCTACTCCCTGCATCCTCACCATTCCTCTACCCTCCCTCTAATTTACACACATATATTCTGTCTTAGCCCTGCTGACCTTCATTCCTCTGCTCTCTAGAGCATATCTCCACCTCTCCAGAGTCTCCTCAACCTGATTCCTACTCTCACTACAGATCACAATGTCATCTGCAAAAATCATAGTCCACGGGGCCTCCTGTCTGATCTCATCTGTCAACCTGTCCATCACCACTGCAAATAAGAAAGGACTCAGAGCTGATCCTTGATGTAATCCCACCTCCACCTTAAACGGATCTGTCACTCCCACTGCAGTCCTCACTACTGTCACACTACCCTCGTACATATCCTGTAACACTCTTACATACTTCTCTGCCACTCCCGACTTCCTCATACAGTACCACAACTCTTCTCTAGGCACCCTGTCATATGCTTTCTCTAAGTCTACAAAGACACAATGCAACTCCTTCTGACCTTCTCTGTATTTCTCCAATAACACTCTCAGAGCAAACATCGCATCTGTAGTGCTCTTTTCTGGCATGAAACCATACTGCTGATCACTAATCATCACCTCCCTTCTTAACCTAGCTTCTACTACTCTCTCCCATAACTTCAAGCTGTGACTGATCAATTTTATCCCCCTGTAGTTACTGCAGCTCTGCACATCACCCTTATTCTTAAAGATCGGTACCAAAACACTTTTTCTCCACTCCTCAGGCATCCTCTGACTTTCCAAAATTTCATTAAACAATCTAGTTAAAAATTCCACTGCCATTTCTCCTAAGCACCTCCATGCTTCCATTGGGATGTCATCTGGGCCAACAGCCTTTCCATTCTTCATCCTCTTCATAGCTGTCGTTACTTCCTTCTTGCTAATCTGTTTCACTTCCTGATTCACTATCCCCACATCATCCAACCTTCTCTCTCTCTTATTCTCTTCATTCATCAGCCTCTCAAAATACTCTTTCCATCTACTCAACACACTCTCCTCTCGTGTGAGTACCTTTCCCTCACTATCCTTTATCACCCTTACTTGCTGCATATCTTTCCCAGCTCTGTCCCTCTGTCTAGCCAATCGGTACAGGTCCTTTTCTCCCTCTTTAGTGTCCAATCTCTCATACAACTCTCCATACACCTTATCCTTAGCTTTCACCACCTCTCTCTTTGCCATGCGCCTCATCTCCTTATACTCATGTCTACTTTCTTCATCTCTTTGACAATCCCACTTCTTCTTCGCCAGCCTCTTCCTCTGTATATCTCCTGTACTTCCTCATTCCACCAGCAGGTCTCCTTGTCCTCCTTCCTCTGTCCAGATGTCACACCAAGCACCTTTCTAGCAGTCTCCCTTACTAGTTCTGCTGTAGTTATCCAGCTATTCGGTAACTCTCCACTGCCTCCCAGTGACTATCTTAACTCTTCCCTAAACTCCACTTCACAATCACCCTTTTTTAACTTCCACCATTTAATTCTTGGCACTGCTTTCACACTTCTCCTCCTCTTCTTGATCACCAACGTCATCCTACAGACCGCCATTCTATGCTGCTTAACTACACTTTCCCCTGCCACCACTTTACAGTCTCCAATCTCCTTCAGACTGGCCCTCCTACATAGGATATAATCCACCTGTGTGCATCTTCCTCCACTCTTGTACGTCACCCTATGCTCCTCCCTCTTCTTAAAACAGAAGACGTCTCATTGTGAAAGTATGTCTGTTGTATAAAAATCTGAGCTTTCCACACGGACATTCTCCCTTCTCAGAAATGATGTTCATCGTGATTCACTGTTGCAGTCAATTACACTTGGGTTATCAGGCTGGCAGGCTACCCACAGTTGGCCTGAATTCCAAAGTCTAGGTCCGGTGTCGGTTGCTGTCGCCTCTTCCCTGACGTCAGTGTGCCAGGGGTATAAAAGATGCAGCCGACGCCATTTTCTCCAGTCTTTCTTGCCGCGCGGTGCCCGAAGCAAAAGCAGTTTGCAAGTGCCGGTCGGCCGACTCCTGAGATTTTCGAAAACGAATTTCAGATCCGAAGTCTTCATTAAAGCTAAGTACCCCGTTGGGGAAACTTTTTTTTTGCTCCAGACCGATGTTAGAAAAAGTTAACAATTGTATTTCTTGTGGGAAGCAAATACCTCATAAGGATTTTCACTCTTACTGTATTCCTTGCCTAGGCCCTGATCACAACGTTGCTAGCTGTCGGTTTTGTGCTAGATTTAACCAACGCACTATTAAGCGTCTGTTCGATTTTGCCTTTCATTATTTTGGCCAAAGATTCAATTATATAATGCCATTGGAACAGCCGACGACCGGAGTTTATAAAAAGCGCAAGGAAAAAGAAAAGGACAGGCATCCGAGGTCCAAAACCGACGAGGCTGCCGCTAAGCCAGTCGCTGGTTCTCAGTGAGGCGCTTTCGCAGCCCCTGGCGCTCGCTACCTCAGAGCCACAGGCCGCTGACCACTCCCACGTGGAGCCAGCTAGGCCTTTGGATACTCAAGGTATTGGACTCTCGGAAACTATGCTCTCAGATGGGTCTGGAGCCGCTGAGCAGGCATCGGCCTCTGAGGGTGTTTTCAGACCTACACAGTTATATGTAAAGCCTAAAGCAGTACTAAAGACAAAGAAACAAGTACAGAATTCTCCTGGACAGACTACCATGCCTAAACAACAGATGCTCAAAATGGCCAAATACCTAATTACCTTGATCAGGGGTTCCCATCCCCCCCTGACAAGAGGCCTAGGCAAGACATAGAATATGAATCATCTGATCAGGTTTCCATTTCATCTGACTCCTCTTCTGAACAGGAATACTCTCTTCCTCCTTACGAGGATTCTGATGCTGAAGAATCTATACCTTCAGCCTCACTGCCTGAGGATTATTCTTTTGGGGAAACCCTGCATACCATGAGGGAGCACTTCCACTGGGAGAGCCAAGACTACTCAGAATCTAAGAAAAGCCTTAGAGATTTTCTTTTACTTCCTCAGCACAGGCCTTTAGCTATTCCTCCTGTGTTAGACATTGTAGATGATGTATTTTCAGAGTCCGGACTTTCTCCTGACTCTGTACCTCCTGCCCCTGTTAAACCAGACAGATACTACAGGCTTCCAGATTCACATAAATTTCTTCATAAAAACCTTGCTGCTGACCCAGAAACTATTTATCAGGGTCCCAAACGGGTCAAGGCTTCTACTGCAAAAATCCCTATCCCCTCTGATAGAGATTCAAGGGCACTGGACAGATGGGGAAAAAAGGTTTATACTTCTGCTACTTTGGCTGTGAGGGCTTTAAATTGTCAATTTCATATGCTTAAATATCAGCAGTACGTAATGTCACTGTTAAAACAGAAAATGTTGTCAAATTCTGATTGTGCAGAAAATAAGGAAATGCAGGATTTATTGCATGCAACTGAACAAGTGGGAAAGCATACATTGCAATGTGGTTTTGATTCTCTGGAGGCCTCTTGCAGGGCTGCAGTTACGGTTTCTGTCATTAGGAGGCATGCTTGGTTAAAGGAACAGAATCTGCCTGATCATGTTAAAGCAAAATTATTAGATGCACCATTACAGCATGATACAGTATTTGGTGTTAAAACAGAGGAGGTGTTGAAGAAAATGGAGGACGAAGCTAAATCTATGCAAACAGTAAAGGATTTCCTACAGGTACAGCCACCCAGATTTAGCAGGAACTGGCCTACAAAGAATTGGTCCTTTCCAGTGTCAAACAGGCCACAAAGAGGCAGATACAGACACCCCAGAGGCAGATCACAGCCCCAGGGCTCATACAAGCCTAAACAGTGGGGTGCTTCTACCTCCAAAGGCAGAGAAGACAAATCACAGCCATATAGGAAACAGTCCCGATGACTTTCCTCTGCCAGCACCAAGCACTTATCTTTTAGCAGTCAACTTAGGGGGAAAACTAGCACTTTTTTCTCAAAATTGGCACATGATCACCCAGGACAAATGGGTCTTGAATATAGTGTCCCAGGGCTACAGGTTCCACTTTCACACCCTGCCAAGGGTAAAAGGTATGACAGACCTGCCACACAATCAATGGGCAGAGGCACAAAAACAAATTTCATCCCTCATGGAAATGATGGCCATTTAGCAAGTACCACAGCAAGAGCAGGGACAAAGATTTTACTCAAGACTTTTCTTGGTACCCAGAAAAGACAAAGTCTGGAGACCAATACTGGACCTGTCTACTCTAAACACATTTCTGGACGTTCCAAAATTCAAAATGTTGACTCTGCAACAGCTTTTGCCCATGCTGGGCAAGAAGGCTTGGCTTGTGACTTTAGACCTAAAAGAGGCATGCCTGCATATTCCAGTCAGACAATCTTGCAGAAGATACCTCAGATTCACAGCTGGCTCAATGCACTACCAATTCTCTGCACTGCCCTTTGGCTTATCTACTGCGCCCAGGGTCTTCACAAAATGCCTGGCACCAGTAATTGCTTTTTGCAGACAAAGAGGAATTCAAATATATCCTTTCTTGGACGATTGCCTTATTCAAGCAGAGAACAAGGACAGTCTATTAAAGCATCTGGCATTTGTAAAAAGATTACTAATTTACCTAGGGTACACAGTAAACGAAAAGAAATCAAATCTAGTACCTTCTCAAGAGATAATATTCCTGGGTGCAAGCTTAAATACAACTGCCCAGATGGCTTATCTCATGCCAGACAAACAAAGGCAACTGACTTCTTACTTCGAAATTTTGGAAACAAAGACCCAGTTATCTGCAAGAAAAATTCTGCAGGCTTTGGGCTTCATGGCATCCTGCATTCTGCTAATTCCATATGCCAGACTGCATATGAGGAAATACACTGGTATCTAAAAAGTGTTTGGACTCAACATTGTCACAGCCTGAAAGCATTAATTACCCTCATTTCTTGCCTGCAACAGGAGTTTCGATGGTGGGCACAGGCCTTTCACCACAACAAGGGACAGCCATTCACCCTACCCGCAGCCAGGCAGCCAATAACAACAGATGTTTCAGATTATGCCTGGGGGCCCACATGGCAGGAAAATGTATTCAGGGCACATGGCCCACAAGCCAAAGGCATCTTCATATCAATCAAAAAGAGATGCTAGCTGTTCAGAATGCCCTGACAGTTTTCAAGGATCTACTCCATCCAGGACAACTACTGATAAGGACAGACAACACTACAGTCATGTGGTACATAAACAAACACGGAGGCACTCATTCCTACCCCCTCTGTAGACAAGCCATGATTATGTGGGACACAGCATTGACTTATTAAGTACACCTGCAAGCACAATTCCTGCCAGGAAAGAAAAATATTCTGGCAGACTAACTAAGCAGACACCTCACGGATCCCCACGAGTGGAAACTGGATCCACAAGTCTTCAGCATGATAATAAAGAAATGGGGATGCCCAGACATAGATCTATTTGCCTCCCCTCACAACTGCCAACTACAGTGATTCTGCACAAGGACTTATCACAAACAAGCATGGAAAGTGGATGTTCTATCATTCAGCTGGAAAACCCTAACAGTGTATGCCTTTCCTCCTCTGCCTCTCCTCCCCAAGGTACTCCTAAAGGTCAGACAAGAGAAGCCAAAAATGATTCTGATTGCGCCAGACTGGCCCCGCCAGCACTGGTACCCAATCCTAAAGAGCTTGTCTCAAGGCCCAGCGTGGACATTGCGTCTGTAATTTCTCATTTACTGACCCAACGAAACAATCGGATCATGCACAGCCAACTCGGAACTCTCAATCTGGCAGCATGGCGGATAATGTAGCCATTCAGAACACACCTCTCTCTAAAGCAGTGATGGATGTTATTTTGGAGGTCAGGAGGCCCAGTACCAGAAAATCTTATGCAGAAAAATGGAAAAGATTCTGTGCTTGGAACCAGGCACAAGGAATTGACACGCTTGTACCAAATATTCCTCAGATATTACAATACCTAACTGAGATGCTGGACAAAGGCCTATCCTTTTCATCAATTAAAATCCATGCCTCTGCCATTTCAGCTCATTACAATACAGAACCACCAATTTTTTCACATCCGTTACTAAGGCAGTACCTCAGAGGGGCCAAAAACATAAGACCCCCAAGGAGAGCACCAATACCTGCATGGGACCTCAGTTATGTCTTGGAAAAACTCACACTGCCGCCTTTTGAGCCAGCCAATACAGCTGAAATAAAGTTCTTATCTTGGAAAACGGCTCTGCTCCTAGCAATAACCTCTGCAAGATGAGTCTCAGATTTACAGGCACTCATGGCTGTGGAACCTTTTATCATTTTCCATCCATACAGGGTTTCTCCGAGGACTAACCCGACATTTATGCCTAAGGTAATGTCCAGTGTGGCCCTTAACCAAACCATTCATTTGCCTACCTTTTATCCAAACCCACAGAATAAGGGTGAGAGGCTCCTGCATTCTTTGGACATACACAGACAGCTACGCTTGTACTTGGACAGAACTAAGACCTTCAGAAAGACTGAGCAACTCTTAGTAGCATATGCTACAGGATCACAAAGAAAGGCTATCTCAAAGCAGACTATTTCAAAATGGATAGACCACTGCATTTGTTTCTGCTATTCACAAAATGGCAAATCAGTGCCTAAGGGCATTAGGCCTCATTCAACCAGAGCAGCGGCCACTTCAGCAGCCTTCCTCAGAGGAGTACCAACCAAAGACATTTTAGAGGCTGCAACTTGGAGTTCAGTACGCACTTTTACCAAGCACTACCACTTACCTCTCTACTCTAAATCCAGAGCAGGCTTTGCCACTGCAGTGCTGCAGGGCCTTATAGCCTCTCCTAATCCTATTTAGACACAGCCACCCAACCTCAGCTTTGGGATTCAACCTAAGTGTAATGACTGCAACAGTGAAACACGATGAACATAGTACAGCTGTGCACCTACCATAAATGTAGATGTTCGAGTGTATTCACTGTTGCAGTCCAGGTTACCCACCCACCATCCCCCTTTTCTTTGCTGGGACTTACCTGTACTTCTCTGTCCTATACAACGTATGTGGTGTATTTGCTTGTAGATGAAGGAAATGTTTATTTTTGTGCATGCATACTTATTGGCATAATTTTCAGCCTACCAATTTGGGGGGCACCTGACATCTGGGGCAAGAAAAACTGAAGAAAATGGCGTCGGCTGCATCTTTTATACCCCTGGTGCACTGATGTCAGGGAAGAGGCGACAGCAACCGACACCAGATCTAGACTTTGGAATTCAGAACGACTGCGAGTAGCCTGCCAGCAGGATAACCCAAGTGTAATGACTGCAACAGTGAATACACTCGAACATCTACATTTATGGTAGGTACACAACTGTACTTTTTGAAGTCACTAACAAGTTTCCTCAATTGTGGTCTGACATGAACCTGGTTTCTTGTACTGAGCATCAAAAAATATTGACATTTAGCATAGCTTACTTCCTGTATACCGTCATTGATACAATTTCCTACCATATTCCCCCATGGCGGGCCTTTGACTTCGTGTAGCAATCACATATGTTCTGTTTTTAACGTATTTATGGTTTACAACTATTTCTTCGATTACCGTGTAATTTTATGTATTACATTTTAGTGGATGTTCTTCGTCTTTCACTGTTGCAGTCATTACATTTGGGTAATCTGCTGGCAGGTTGCCCTCAGTCTGCCTAAATAACAAAGTCTTGGGTCCTGCGTCGGTTGCTGTCTCTTCTTCCATGACGTCAGGTCGTCAGGTGTAGAAAACATGCAGCCGACTCCATTTTAATCAGTCTTTCTTGCCGCGCGATGCCCGAAGCAGAAGCATTTCGCAAGTGCCGGTCGGCTGACTTCTGAAATTTTCATTTTCGAGTTTCAGAACCGAAGTCTTCAACCTAAAGCTAAGTACCCCGTTGGGGAAACTTTTTCTTGCTCCTTACCGATGTCACTAAAAGTTAATAATTGTATTACTTGTAGGAAGCAAATACTTCATAAGGATTTTCATTTGTACTGTATTCCTTGCCTAGGCCCTGACCACAATGTGCCTAGCTGTCGGTTTTGTGCTAAATTTAACGAATGCATTATTAAGCGTCAGTATATTTTTGCTTCTGAATATTTTGGCTCAAGATTTAACTATCCAGAAATGTCGTCGGTTAGCAATCTGACTACCAGAATTCACAAAAAATGCAAAGAAAAAGATAAAGACAGACCGTTGAGGTCCAAAACAGACTAAGCTTCTCCTAAGCCAGTCGCCAGTACTCAGTGAGGTGCTTTCGCAGCCCCTGATGCCCGCTACTTTTGATTCGCAGGCCTCTATTAAGACCCATTTGGAGTCCGGTATGCCACGAGACACTTCAAGTGAACCCGCGATGTCTCTCCCTTAGAAGGGTCTGGAGCCGCTGAGCAGGCACCGGCTTCTGAGGGTGTTTTCAGGCCTAAAGATTTGTATATTAAACTGACGCCATCATCAAAAACAAGGCCAGAACCAACTTCTATGTCTAAAAAACTGACGCATGGGCCACGTGTTCAGGCCCCTATGCCTAAAAAACAAATGATCAAAATGGCTGAGGATTTAATTACCTTGATCAGGGGTTCCCAACCCCCTCCTGCTAAGAGGCCTAGGCAAGGCACTGATTATGAATCTTCAGATCAGGTTTCCATTTGTTCTGATTCCTCTTCTGTTAAGGAATTTTCTATTCCACCTTATGAGGACTCTGATGCAGAAGAATCCATCCCTTCTGCTTCTCCTCCTGAAGATTTTTCTTTTGGAGAAACTTTGCATACCTTAAGGGAACATTTTCATTGGGAGAGTCAGGATTTTTCAGAATCCAAAAAGAGGCTTAGGGATTTCCCTCTTCTTCCTCAGCATAGGCCTTTGGCTATACCTCCGGTTTTAGACATTGTTGATGATGTTTTCTCAGAATCCAGCATGGCTCTTGATTCCCTGCCTCTGGCTCCTAGTAAGCCAGACAGATATTACAGTGTTCCTTACTCCCACAATTTTCTTTTTAAAAACCCTACTGCTGATCCTCAAACAGTTTATCAGGGTCCCAAGTGATGTTAAGGCTTCTACTGCTAAAAATCCTACCCCTTCTGACAGACACTCCAGGGCACTGGATAGATGGGGTAAGAAGGTTTACACGTCTGCAACCCTGGCAATCGGGGCTTTAAACTGTCAATTTCATATGCTTAAATATCAACAGCATGTCATGGGCTTACTGAAACAGAAAATGTTGTTGATTTCTGACTGTGTGGAAAATAGAGTTACAGGACTTATTGCATTCAGCTGAACAAGTTGGAAAGCATACTTTGCAATGTGGTTTTGATTCCTTGGAGGTCTCCTGCAGGGCCACCGTAACTGGATCTGTGATAAGAAGGCATGCTTGGCTCAAGGAGCAAAATCTGCCTGATTATGTTAAAGCAAAATTGTTGACTGCTCCTTTACAACAGGACAGTCTATTTGGTAATAAGGCAGAAGAAGTTTTGAAAAAGATGGAAAACAAAGCTAAATCTATGCAAACTGTAGAAGATTTCCTACAAGTGCAGCCACCCAGGTTCAGTAGGCACTGGCCTACTAAGAATTGGTCCTTTCCAGTACCCAACAGAGCTGCTCAGGTCAGACCCAGACACTCCAAAGGCTCCAGGTTTCAATCACAAGGAACTTGCAGAACAAAACAATGGGGTGCCTCCACCTCCAAATCTGGAAGTAGCAAGCCCCCCCCCCCGGATCTTAAATATAGTATCCCAGGGATACAGATTTAATTTCCACACATTGCCAATTCCAAATGGATGGCCAGATCTGCCTCCAAATCAGTGGGCAGAGGCCCAGAAACAAGTTATGTCCCTCATGGATATGGGGGCTATTCAACCAGTACCAGAAAAGGAAAAAAGGACAAGGCTTTTATTCAAGACTTTTCCTGGTACCCAGAAAAGACAAATCATGGTGTCCAATTCTGGACTTATCCATTCTAAATACTTTCCTGGACATTCCAAAATTCAAGATGCTGACTCTACAATAGTTACTGCCAATGCTGGGCAAAGATGCCTGGTTGGTAACTCTAGATTTAAAAGAGGCTTTCCTGCATATCCCAGTCAGGGAATCTTGCAGAAGATACCTCCGCTTCAAAGCAGGCTATTTGCATTACCAGTTCTCTGCACTGCCCTTTGGCTTATCTACTGCGCCCAGGGTCTTCACAAAGTGCCTGGCACCAGTAATTGCATTCTGCAGACAAAGAAACATTCAAATTTATCATTATCTGGACGATTGTCTAATTCAGGCAAAAACAAGGACACTCTTCTACAACATCTGGCGTTTGTAAAAAGGCTTCTAACATGCCTACGGTACACCATAAACGAAAATAAATCATAACAGGTACCCTCTCAAATAATTACATTCCTGGGTGCAAGCTTGAATACAACTGCCCAGATGGCTTACATCACGCCAGACAAACAAATTCAATTCTTGACATACTTCAAACAAGTGGCCACAAAAACCCAGCTTATCTGCAAGGCAAATTCTGCAGGCCTTGGGGTTTATGGCTTTCTGCATTCTACTAATTCCATATGCAAGACTGCATATGAGGAAACTTCAATGGTACCTAAAAAGCTTATGGAGTCAACATTGCCACAGCCTGGAAACAATGATTCCTATCATCCCTTGCTTGCAACAGGAGTTCCTATGGTGGGCAGAGGCCTGTCACCAAAACAAGGGACTGTCATTCATTCCACCCCCTGCCACCCAAACCCTGACTACAGACGCATCAGATTATGTTTGGGGGGGCCCATCTGGCAGGGAGAAGCATTCCGGGCGAATGGAGCCCAAATCAAGTGAACCTGCATATCAACCAGAAAGAAATGCTAGCTGTAAAGAATGCTCTGACAGCCTTCAAGGACTTTCTTCATCCAGGACAACTACTGATAAAGATGGACAACACCTCAGTTATGTGGTACATAAACAAGCAAGGGGGTACACACTCCTACCCCCTTTGCAGACTAGCCATGGCTTTGTGGAACACAGCCTTGGTGTACCAAATACATCTACAAGCTCAATTCCTGCCAGGAAAGCAAAATACTCCGGCAGACAAACTAAGCAGAAATCTTATGGACCCACACGAATGGAAACTGGATCCACAAATCTTCAGCATGTTGACACAAAGATGGGGGAGCCCAGACATAGATCTTTTTGCCTCTCTCTAAAACTATCAGTTGGACAAATTCTGCACAAGAATTCATCACAAAAAAGCTTGGAAAGTGGATGCTGTATCATTCAGCTGGGAAAAACAGTATATGCCTTTCCCCCTCTGCCTCTGCTCTCCAAGGTTTTACTAAAAGTCAGACGAAAAAAACAAAAATGATTCAGATTTCTCCAGACTGGCTGCGCCAACACTGGTACCCACTCCTATGCCATATGTCACACCTTCCTCCGTGGTACCTGCCTCAGACACCTTATCTACTGTCTCAGCAGAACTATCAAATTATGCACACTCTGCTCCAATCTCTGACTCTTGCAGCATGGCTAATCAACTATTTTCACCAGTCACATCCCTCAGTAAACCTGTGATGGATGTCATTTTGGAGGCTAGAAGGCCTAGTACTAGAAAATCTTATGCTGATAAATGGAAAAGATTATGTGCCTGGAACCAAGCACAATGAATAAGCACAACAATGCCCAATATTCCTCAGATTCTGCAATACTTAACTGAGATGCTTCACAAGGGCCTGTCTTTTTCTTCCATAAAAATACATGCCTCTGCCATTTCAGCTCATTACAACACAGAACCTCCCCTCTTTTCTTATCCTCTGCTAAAGCAGTACCTCAGAGGGGCCAAAAATTTAAGACCTACCAGGAGAGCACCAACTCTTGCATGGGACCTCAATTTTGTTTTGGAAAAACCCACTCTACCTCCTTTTGAGCCAGCTGCTACTGCAGACACAAAATGTCTCTCTTGGAAGACAGCTTTTCTTTTAGCAGTTACTTCAGCTAGAAGGATTTCAGAACTACAGGCTCTCATGGCAGTGGAGCCTTTCATTATCTTTTATCCGGGTAGGGTGGCCCTCAGGACCAATCCATCCTTTATGCCTAAGGTGGTATCCAGTGTGGCTGTTAATCAGACCATCCATCTGCCAACTTTTTTCCCAAATCCACAGAACAAGGGGGGGGCAGATTCTGCATTCCTTTGATGTACACAGACAACTAAGATTCTACTTAAACAGGACAAGATCTCCTGGAAAATCTGAGCAATTACTGGTGACATTTGCTGCAGGGGCAGAGGGAAAGGCTATTTCAAAGCAGACTATTTCAAAATGGATAAGCCATTGTATTCATTTCTGCTGCATGCATCATGGTAAACCTGTCCCCAAGGGGATCAGATTCCATTCCACCAGGGCTGCATCTACTTCCGCAGCTTTTCTCTGATGGGTTCCTACCAGAGACATTCTAGAAGCTGCTACTTGGAGTTGACTTCATACGTTCACCAAACATTACCATTTACCTCTCTTTTCTAAATCCAGGGCAGGCTTTCCCACTGCTGTCCTGCAGAGCCTTATAGCTGCTCCTAATGCTGTATAATTCCATCCTCCCAACCATAGCTTTGGGATTCTACCCAAATGTAATGACTGCGACAGTGAAACATGAAGAACATAGTACAGTTGTGTACACTTACCATAAATGTAGATGTTCAAGTGTATTCACTGTTGCAGTCCTGGTTACCCACCCACCAGCCCCTTATTTCTCTCTTATTATACCTCTTCTTTCTTTTACTATGCTCAAAAGCCATTTTGGTGTATTTGCTTTTAGTTGGAGGTATATTTTTTGTGTTCTAAATTACATGTATATGTGTGTGTGTATGTGTGTATATATATATATATATATATATATATATATATATATATATATATATTTTTTTTTTTTTTGGCTCCCCACTTGGGGACATCTGGGGCAAGAAAAACTGATTAAAATTGCGTTGGCTGCATGTTTTATACCCCTGATGACCTGACGTCAAGGAAGAAAAGACAGCAACCGACGCAGGACCCAAGACTCTGTTATTCAGGCCGACTAAGGGCAACCTGCCAGCAGATTACCCAAATGTAATGACTGCAACAGTGAATACACTCGGACATCTACATTTATGGTAAGTGTACATAACTGTACTTTCTGAAGTGGAGTCCTTGTAGGGGAATGTAGGTGTAATTGTTGATAGGAATGCTGATATTCTGCCTCATGTTTTTATTTGTTTCCCTTGTTGGGATGTTTTTGGCTTTGGCCATATGTTGTATATGGAAATGTTGAATAAAACTACTAAATCACTTGCAAACATTAATAATGAAAATGATAAAGTGAAAGTGAATCCTTACTTTTCCTGTAGTCATACCTGTCAGCCTCTTAGAACAAGAAGTCTGGACAAAGACATATGTCATGGTGGGACCCAAAATAGAGGCAATTTTTAAATATTGCTCTTACAAACTTAGAAAGTTGATGGAATAACAGGTTTTGTAGTAGCATGAGTTTTTCTGAAGGATATGAAGTCTGAAACTCTGATATGTACCATTACTTTCCGACTTCAGTCCTCAATGATTTGCCAATGTTTTGCCAGAAAATTGCATTTGTATGAGAAACAAACCAAAAATATGAGGGAAAAATGTGGACATTCTGCCAACGTCTGGACAGCTGAGGTGTATGCCTCTAGTTGGGTAAATGTTTACATAGGAGTTGCTTAAGGTACAGCCTCTGCTACCTGACTGTAGTCCAGGTTCTTTTAGAGATAGCAGTTTATGTTTTATAAGGTGACCTCTTTTGCTTTAGTCACTACATACTTACCTTTAGCATACTTTCTGCTTTTCTGTATTGATGATTTATCTCTGCATTTGTACAGCTTATTTGACAGTCATGGTCTTCATTTGGTTGTCTGTGAGACTGAAGAAAAAAGCCTTAATGAAAAGCAAGTGTTTGCTATCTTAGGTGTGCTAGCTTGGTTCATTGTTTAAATAAGCAAACAATGTTTTTTTTTAAATGACTAATCTTGAACAAGCACCAGGTTTTGTAATGTGCTGTTATGTAGAAGGCCCAGAGTACTGAAGTGATGGATTTAATTTATATTTTCTGTCTTCCCTCCCTCCATTTTATAGGTGTGAAGCATAAGTCATCTTTAACAGTGGATGACTGTTTTGAGCTTGGCAAGACTGCTTATAGTGATGCAGATTACTATCACACTGAGCTGTGGATGAGTCAAGCCCTGAAGCAGCTGGATGCTGGAGAACCTGCAGCCATTGACAAAGTCACAGTACTTGACTATCTGAGCTACGCACTGTACCAACAAGGAGATATGGACAAAGCACTTGAGCTTACCAAGAGGCTACTGAAAATAGGTGCGTTATGGTGCAACAAACATGGGGGTAGCTTGCAGCTTATGGCGCTGAGGGCATGCTTTCTTTCAGAATTTTGGCTCCTACTGCTAGCATTGGAAGCCAGTGGGGAACTGTGCCAGTCATTAGCATATTTGGAGTATGCTGTTGAGTCATAATGTCTGAGTCTGTGTATTTGGATTGTTTTGGTGAGGGAGGGAGAAAAGGTGCTTCCTGTTGTGGAGATATAAGATTGAAGATACTGGAGAGGCTTTGGTAAAGAAATATAAACCACCATGAAGGGATGTTTTGAACCTGAGGTATCAGAAAGGGAAGGGTGTTTTAGCCACCACAAGAGGGCAACGCTGATATAACAATAAGTAAGTGTCTTGTGGAAACTCAAAGTCACCTAGAGAGGATAGCTGCACTGTTGTGGGGATTGGAGGCATGTTGCAGGTATTCTGTTTTGCCAGATCCATCTTGCTGTTGCTTAGAAACATCTTCTGTGAGAAGCAGTTGTGAAGTGTTTGTCAGGTTTGACTTGTGATGTGGAATAGAGTGCAGATGTTCCTTATTCCTGTTTGCCTGCTTGCACAGGGTGTATGCTATTTTCATGCCTACATTAATGCATGGGACATTCCACTTTCATTCATGCTGACATTGATACATAGGACATTCTCCTGTTTGCAGGCCTGCATGGATACAATAGGCATTCTCTATGTTGCACATCTGCTGACATAATCTGCACATTGAATGTACTGGCATATATCTTAATTTAGTTTGCAGTAGTCACTTATGATATACTGTTAGCAGGTCTTTCCTTTTAGGTGTTTTGATGGATGTTAGAGCAGCAGCAAAGAAGAAAGTTAATTGCATAATATATTACATGTACAGTCTTTCAAGCACAGAGAGTAGTAAAAGAATTTAAGCGTGCAGTGGCATAGTAAAGTGTATTATGTGCAGGAAGGATGCTTGTTCATACATTGAAACAAAACTGCAAAAATAGAAATGATCACAAAACCAGACAAACATGTCTGTAGTAACACCAGTTATTTCCTCCAGACGTTAAATGTTGTGTATGTCTGTTTGTAAATGCAGAATCAGCTACCTGTGGAACAACAGTAGTGAGTTAAGATGAAGAAAACATTAAAGCCAACGGATCAGTAGTTATTTATTTTTAAGCTGCATCTCATGGTGGGACTTCTGAGAAAGCCCTGGATAAGGAAGTGGCTGTATGAAAGATTATACTAGTAGCAATATGGCAAACAACATTGTTTAGAAGTAATAATGTTAGATTTGTTATCTGAGTTTGTTGATTACTACATGTTGGGTGCAGCTTGTCTATTTGACTTCTGACCCACAGTTAATTCAGCAAGGACTTGCCTGTGTGAGCTCTTAGTTTGCTGACAGTAGTTTTAAACTAAATTCAAGAACTGTAATGTAGCTGTGTTTAAACAAAGTTTTCCCATCTCCTGTCCTATAAAGGACACAACCCTCCAAAATGGTACTACTTTGAGGGACTTGGTGAGCTGTCAACACAGGTAGTCATAATTTGACCATCATGTTTCCGTATTAGTTCAGAAATCCTTCTGTCTGGCCAACTCATTTCCAAAGGCATCTCCTCTAGTGCTAAAGAAGTGTTAGTTCACCTCTATCCTGCATAAGGCCCATAATCCTTTTATGCATATTGTACAATTTGAAACGTTAGACTTGTAACTAAAAAGACCATTGATCTCCTGTCCCTTGTCCAGAAAGACAGTCAGCCCTCTCTTTGTACTCTGTCTCTTGCCAACTCCTTTGCAATGACCTTTGCATGAAAGATCCTGCCCCGTTCAACCCTCAGCAATCCAGAGAGTCAGCACCTTCTGAAACACCTGTAGCAAGTATTTCAGCCTACAACATCAAAAAATAAGACTCACTGGTGGGATAGTTAACAAACCCACCAGATTTTGTGGAATAGGCTCTCCCTGCTTGTCAAGTACGCTAGATGTTTTCAGAGTCAATATCAGTAACGATAGGTAGTCATAAATTCTCCCTGGGGTTATCCTAAAAAGCCTTTATAGACGAATGGGATGAGTATTATTAAATTTTAGTAATTTGTGTGACTTATTTGGCAAGGCACTTAATGGTCTGTAATGACTTGTTTGCCTAGTATTAAACTCTGAATCTAAGTGTTGCAGTGTTAAAGGTATTCTTAATTTAAAAAGTGGGTTCCATAGTTTAGAGGCATACAAAATAAGAATCCACATCAGAATTAGAATTTAACTGCAGGAAGTGGCAAAGAAGTTATTGAGGTGCACTCAACTTGTAGATCTAATGATGGAGAGTTGAGAGGGCAAGTGGGGAGGCAAGAGCAGAGAAATATCCTTAAAAGTAATTGTTGTGCTACAATAACACCACCGTCTTGAAATATGAGAGGGAATCAACTAAGGGTGTTTAAAGCAGACTCTTAAACATCCCCAAAAAGTACAGCATGTTTCTTCTCCAGTTCTAGAACTAATAGAAGTAAATGAAATTTTTTAGGTAGTTTAGTCTACTTGCAGTAGATTTCAAGCCAGATGCGCTTTTGAGTATAGTGTATTCTGAGAACAATATTTGCGCTGTGGAGATGAAATGTCTTAATATATGTTTTGCTTTGTGGTTTAGATCCTGAGCATCAGAGGGCAAATGGCAACCTGAAATATTTTGAATACGTCATGTCCAAGCAGAAGAAAGATGGCCAAGAATCTGCCACTGAAGCTACTACTAAAGAACAAGCCACTGAGCCGAAAAAGAAGAAAAGACATCCAGCAGACCATCTGCCCGAAAGGCAAAAATATGAGATGTTATGCAGAGGAGAAAATGTCAAAATGGTGAGACTTTGTCTTATTCTGTGCGTGATATGCATGTTATGCAACAGTATTAAAGCAAAAATGCGTTTAGAGGTACAGTATAATTTATGGTATGGTATAGTATAATATAGTATGGTATAGTACAGTATAATGTGGTATGGTATAGTATAATATAGTATGGTATGGTACAGTATAATGTAGTATGGTATGGTATAGTATAATATAGTATGGTATAGTATAGTACTGTACACTACAGTGCAGTTTAGTGCAATATAGTATAGTATAGTGGACCATAACGCATCCATTGCAGACTCTACACCCCCCCCTTATTTAGTAAACCCAATTCATGACCACTACGTTAAGGAAAAAGGACTATTTCCCCCCTTTGCGGTTGGCTCGAAGTTAATAAAATAGTTGCCCAAATGTCCTAAGCTATAGTTCATACACTTGGCCATTTTCCTTTTTATTCGTCCACCAGATTCCATTACTGTTGTGAAGTAGCCATCATTATGTTTGCTGGCACATGCTCATTGTAAAATTGTAATTGCCCTGCTCCATGTTCAGATATTCTTCATATGGGTCACTTTTACAGTAAAGTCTGTGACCTGTGAGAATCGGGCACAAGTAGATGTCTGCATAGCAGCCCAACTACCAGAGTTTCACAGGTAAATGGCATGACATGCATCCCAGGTAAGGGGCAGTTAGCCTTGTCATCTTCATTTCCTTTTTTTTGCCACAAGTATATGTGCATCGTTGTAAGAAAGGTAATGGACAGTCATTCTTGTTATGTACCAGAGCATCTTTGCTGAGAAGTCTATGAAAAGATAAGTATATTGTAAGGAAAACATTTTTTTCTTATGGTGCTGTTCAAATTTTGCTGCATTTGTTGTATTTCTGCTAGAGAGTCTTCCACAGGCTTTTGAAGATCGACTTTTGGCTAGTGCTGTTCCATTTCTGGGCAAATAAGCACCCTTTGGGGGTAAAAAACTTCCACTTTATTTTTAAATTTAACTTTACCTAGGAGAAAGTGTTTTAATGTTTGCCATGTGACCTTTGTACACTTTTAAACTGGAACTTCATTTTTTTACTTTTGTGGTAAAAAGTTGTTAAAACTTACTTCAAACTGTTTTTCTTTGGTAAAAGTTGTGTTATTTTACTTTTGGGGGCTGGGGTAAGCATTGTAAGTACTTTTTACTGTGATTTAACGGGAAAAAACAGCTTTTTACTATATGCCAGTATTACTGACTGTTGCCAGGCTTTCCAGGGAATCAGGCACCTTTTTTTGGCTTAACCATGGAACAACCTGTTGGTTCCTTGATTCTACCTTCTTCCAGCCACTAAAATAAAAGTTTGTTAAATGGTCTTTGCTGCTACAGTAGGCTGATAAAATGCCTCACCCACAAGTGGCTGACTCTGCTGTGGCCAAAGCTGGTTCCTTGGATCACTCATCTTTTTCGTGGGTCCCGCTGTTGTATTCCATGCAACTACCATGGACTAGTTCATAGACATGTCCTCTGTGGTTGTTGGGAGTACCCCTCGTGAGCAAGGGAGAGACATTCTTGTCAGTCCTGGGAGAAGGAGCAAGAAATACCACTCTGCTTAGACAGAAAGCTATGCCCATCCCTAGGGAAGTTCTTGCTGGCAAAAGTGGGTCTGTTTCTTCAGGGTTTTCCTTTTCTTGTTTCAGCTACCATGACAGGAGTAGTGTACTAGGCATAGCTCAGGTTTTAGTGCAGGCTGTTGAACCCTTCCTGTATGGCTCTTTGTGGTAAATGAAAAAGGGATTCTTCATTTTTTGAAGAGATTCAGGAATTTGAACCTCAGTTGTTTTGAAAGCCCAGAGTATGTGTTACCTACACATAATTTTGATTCAGATTCTGAGGAGAGTATGGCTTTGGCCAGTAATTATGAAGTGTTCTCTTTCTCTGAAACTATTTCTAGAATGAATCAGCATTTGCCCTTTTTTGCTGACATCGGCTAAAGATTACTACAACAAACCAAGCTTTAGCTAGAGGTTAAAGAAGAAAACCCCAATGGGGTACTTAGCTTTAAGATGTCTTGCAGAGAAGGAGCGATGCACACGATGTGACTGTCGTCTGCGGCTGAAAAATTCTGAGGTCTGTTCTTGCAGACGTCACATTTAAGGTCTTTGGTTTATGGCCCTATGTGTGACGTCCCATGTAACTACAACAGCCAATCAGAAACTTTTGTATAGGAGCCGGCGTACGGGTCACCTGAGGTGGAAAATCCCACACCAAGAATACTGCACCATGGAAGAGAAGGACATCTATGGTTATGGTAAGATTTTACACAACTAGTCTTTTCTGTGAGAAAACAGTAATATTCCTCAATTCCTGAGGAAGTAATTTGTTACGACTAAAATTTCCAGAACCTACTCCTATTCCTATTTTTCTGTCTGTTTTAGTGAATGATCTGAAGTTGTTAACTTAATTTTATCTGCAGCCTGTGGGTATTCGGATCTATATCGGATCTGAGGCGGCAACTTTACAAGCATCTGCTCTGAGCTCCAAGCTCCTCCCCGTTACCCATAACACACCACCATCTCCTGCCTTCCCTCAGATCTCATTTGCCGCTTCGTGCATCAGCATCGTGATCTCCGTAGCTCTGAGCTTAGGGTTTTATTGTAAGTGCTTTTTGGGGATTTTGTGTGAGAGAAGTTTTTCAGTTGGTTCCCTTTTCCTCCCCCTAATGCTTGTTCGTCGGTTGTTGCAAAAAAAAAAAAAAAATAAAGTTTATAGTTTGTGAGGTATATTTTGTGTAGGCCCTTCCCTTCCCTTAGCGTGTGCGTGGTCAGGTAGTGTGTTGGGGTTTTCTAGGTATGGCTGCTATTTGTAAAATGTCTGAACAGCCAAAACCTACCTTTAAAAAATGCACAGAGTGTGGCCATAAGCTTTCACCAGTGGATGGTCACACTCTGTGTTGTTTGCCTGGGTGTAGCTCATTTGTCCACCCAATGTAGTGTTTGTGCAGGGTTTAATCCGAGAGCCCTGAAAGACAGAAAAGCAAAACTGGTAGCATAAGGCCTGCTTCCACCTTCCACTTTGGATACTTCAGCCTCGGCTTCAACTCCTGCCCAACCCCCCCCTCAGGCTGGGACTCACCCTCCCACTAGACCTGCTGAAGGGGATGGGAAAGGGAGAGACAAAAAACACAAGGATGCAGAGAGAGGGAGAGACGGAGAGAAGAAAGGGGATAGGCCCCGTAAATGGTCTCCAGATCGGGAGCCCTTCCCTAGCCCGCCTTCCAAGGTCTTGAGACCAGTATCTCCTCAGCTCCAGTCCCCCAGATTTTCTCCGGAGCATATGGAGCCGAGGCCTTCCTCCAGATCCTCTCAGCGACCAGCCATATCAGAGTCTGTCGCTTCCTCGCACTCTACTCGGAGTCTGTCTGAAATGGATATGGACAGGATGATGAGGAGATTCATTCGGACCCAAATCCAGATGGGAGTCTTGCCAGGCCCCTCTCCCTCTGGAGGGGGGACCTCCATGCCATTCTTTCATCCGATTTCTCCTTCCCTGATACAGCCTGTGGTTTCAGGGTATATGGATTTGAGGATCTTTGGAGCTGGGGATTTGGCACCGATGATTCCTCCAACCTCGACTCTGGCGATTACCTTGAGTTCCTCAGATCCGACCAGCTTGGATCCGAGCAGCTCTCTGGGCCGAGGACAGGGAGTCTGATCCGAGGGGATGGATGTGTCTTCGGCTCTGACCTTGTTGGATCAGAGACATTCCTTCGGTGCTTTGGCTACCCTAGCCTCTGCCCCAGTCCTTATGGCGGACCTGGGGAGAGCTTCCTCCTTGTTGGGTTTTCAGGAGGTGCGCTCTCCATCAGCATTTGACGTGGTGAGAGGGTTCTCTCCGAAGGATCGAGACCCCAGCCTATTTCCTTGGATTCCACCCAGACTCCCTTCAGCTTGTCTCAGGTACAGCCCGTGCTAGAGGAACCCCCTGCGGCTCAGGAGCCCTCTTCAGAGAGTCCCACTGAAGAGAGTCATCATAAGCACATGCAAAAGGAGGCACCTGGACTCCCCTGAGTCCCTTACAGAAGACACTAATTTAGATGAAGGAGAAGGTTCCCCCAGGTCACTTCCTGAGGATGTCTCCTTCGGAAACATCATGAAGATCCTCCGCCAGAGGGGAGGTTGGTCATCCCCAAAACCTTCTATGGATGAGTCCGTGTTCCTGGAGGCTTTTGGCATGGGCCCATCTACGTCCTGGGTGTCCCCTCTGGTGGATCCTTTGGTGGATCTTATCACCACACGGGCATGGAAGGAGCCTGACACCATAGAGCCGATACCCAAGCACCCGAACAAAATTTTGTCTCCACCATCTGACAGACAGGTATGGTATAAGGGATCCCCTGTGGACGCTATGGTGGTTGCAGCAGCCACCAAGAGGGAACCGGCTCAAGAGAGTTCCTCGGTCCACCCTCCAGATAAGGAGTCCAGGATGGTGGATTGATTTGGGAAGCAAGAGTACTCTTCAGCAACGTTTTCCATCAGAGCACTGAACTACTTGGCACAAGTTATACGACTGCAGTGAGACCTAGTCACGGAGTTAGCTGAGTCACCCCCAGAGTCTCTTGCAGGAATCTTCGCGAATATGTCTACTCTGAAATCAGTGTCAAACATGTCCATGCACCTCCTTTCTCATGCTATGGAAGGAGCAGCTAGGGTGGCTGGGACCGGCGTAGCTATGAGGCGACACGCTTGGCTCAGACAGTGTCAGTTTGCAGACCCCTTCAAGGCATCTTTTATGAATGCTCCCTTCGATGGCTCTTCTCTCTTTGGGAAGACCGTATGTGACACCCTTGTCCAGAGTGAAAAAGACGGGAAGACTTTGTCTGCCATCGGAATACACTTCTCTAGCCCTCAAAGGTCCTTTTCCAGGAATCAGAGAGGGCAAAAGAAGATGTGGTTCCAGAAATCGCAGATTTTCCGGGACTCTCAGGACAACTCATCCCCTAGAGGCAGAAGGGGACATGACAGATGCTGTCCCAGAGGAAGACGGGGTCTGAGGAATTTTGGGTCTAGGGAGCCCTTCTCGGATAGGCCTGCGCAGCAGCCCTGAGGGGTTGCCTGACTGTCCTACTCTGGCGGCAGTTGGGGGAAGATTATCATTGCACCCAATGGCTTGGGAGTCCATAACTGCAGATCACTGGGTGCTTCAAATAATATCCAGAGGTTACACCATCCCATTTGTTACCCCTCCTATCCAACCAAATTGCCTCCCAGATGTTCCACCCACTCAAAGGGAGACTGCAGTGCTGGAGGTTTCCAAGCTGCTTCAAAAATGAGCCATCCAACTAGTCCCTCCAATCAGTCCTTGGTCAGGCATTTACTCCAGGTTCTTTTTAGTGCCAAAAAAGACGGGGGACCTCAGTCCCATTTTGGACCTGTCACCCTTAAACCTGGCTGTCTCCAAACAGAAATTCCGGATGGTCACTCTGCAGTCCATTCTACCTTATCTTCGAGAATGCGACTAGATGTGCTCGATAGACCTCCAGGATGCTTACTACCATATCAAGATTCACAGAAGCTCCAGGAGATTCCTTCGCTTCCAGCTGGGAGCCAGTCATTTCCAGTTCCGTGCCCTACCCTTCGGTCTCACCACAGCCCCCAGGGTGTTTACCAAGGTAATGGCAGTCGTAGCGGCTAACCTGAGGCTTCAGGTGATTCAGGTATTCCCTTACCTAGATGATTGGCTCCTCGCTGCTTCCACCAAGCGTCTTCTTTGCCAAGCCAGAGACTTATTTCTCCATCTTGCAGACCTGTTAGGGATTACGGTCAATGTTCCCAAGTCCCTCTTGAATCCAGCATGGATCTTGGACTTTATCGGGGCACAGCTGGACCCCCTCCAACTGAAAGTCTTCTTAACTCCAGACAGGGTCCAGAGTCTAAGGGCTCATGTATCAGTAATTCTTGGCCCCAGGTTACCGAAGGCGGCAGATGTTCTCAGAGCCCTGGGCTCTTTGGCTGCAGCAATTTCTATCCTCACCTGTGCATGTCTTCACATGCGTGTTCTACAATGGACTCTAGCCATACAGTGGTCTTGGCTGGATCTCCCCATGAAATATCCAATTCACATCAGCAAAGCCTGCAGGGCGTCACTTCTCTGGTGGGTCCAGTCTCGAGATTGTAGCAGGACGCCCATTTGTTCTACCCACAGTCCAAGCCACAGTGACCACAGACTCCTCCCAGCTCGGGTGGGGGGGCATTATCTGGGGAGGGACGGTCCAAGGCATGTGGTCCCAAATCAAGACCAGATTGTACATCAATGTTCTGGAGATGAGAGCAGTGCTTTTAGTGCTGCAGGCCTTCCACACTGTTCTTCCTCCGGGGACTATTGCAATTCAGTCAGACAACATGTTCGTTGTCTGGTACATCAAGAAACAAGGAGGAACCAGATCTTACCCTGTGTGTTGCGAGGCCATGAGAGTTAGGGAGTGGGTGATCTCCACCAGTCAGTTTCCGATTGCAACGCACATCCCGGGATGCTCCAAAATTTTAGCGGACAGATTGAGTGGGGCTATACTAATGCCATACGAGTGATCGCTGAAACAGTCCATAGCGGAGGAGTTTTTCCTTGCGTGGGGACAGCCTTGCTGCGATCTCTTCACTCTAATTCCCATACCAGGGATGCTCTAGTCCATGCTTGGCCTCCCGGGCTACTGTATGCTTATCCCCCATTACAACTCATGCCGTAGTTACTTCAGAAGTCTTGCCGATTGGGGTGCAAGGTGATCCTCATTGCCCCATTCTGGCCTCGTCAGGTTTGGTTCCCCTTCCTCTGGTCTCATTTTCTAGCTCCTCTTTGGATTCTAGATCCCTGCCCGGATCTCATTTTTCATCCTTCGGGCACCTGTCTGCCCAACCTGAACAGCCTCAAGCTGACAGCTTGGTTGCTCCAGTTCCCTTGATTGCCAGGACTCGCAGTATTTCCTCTTCAGTGAAAACTGTTGTAGTGGCAGCTCATAAGTCTTCCACTAGGAAGATTTACCGCAGTAAATGAAAATGATTTTCTATTTGGGCTTCTCAGAGAAAGCTGGATCCTTTTATGACCCCTCTGTCTGCTGTACTGGATTTCTTAGCCAGCATTTTTCAGTAAGGGTCCAGTTCTTCCACTGTGAAAGTGCAACTGGCAGCTATTTCAAATTTCCATGTCGACGAGAACAGGAATGTCCTGGCCTCTTCTAGATTGTGTAAGGCCTTTCTTAAAGGCACTTTTCTTTTACGTCCTCCAGTTAAGAACCCTGTTCCTCCTTGGGACCTTACCTTGGTTCTCCAGGCCCTAGTTACTCCCCCCTTTGAACCTGCAGCATCAGTAGATTTGAAGTTCTTATCATGGAAGACAGCCTTCCTAGTGGCCATTATGTCGGCTAGGAGGGTTTCTGAACTTCAAGCCTTTCTGCCGTGCCCTCTTATTTGATCTTCCACATGGACAGGGTTTCTCTCTGTACAAATCCTTTCTTACCAAAAGTGGCTACTGAATCAAACATTAATCAAACAATTAACCTGCCTGTTTTCTTCCCAAATTTTCAGAACAAGGGTGAATATAAACTGCATTTGCTAGATGTTCATAGACAACTTTGTTTTTATGTACACAGAACAAAGCCCTTCCGTAAGTCTGACCAGTTATTTGTGTCCTTTTCTAAGCCCTTTTTGGGTAAGGCCATCTCCAAAGTTTCCTTAGCTAGATGGATTACACTATGTATTTTGCAAATTTGCAAAGACAAAGGCTTGTCTCCACCTGGTCCTGTTAAAGCTCATTCTACCAGATCTATGGCAACGTCTGCTGCTTTCTGGTCTAGGGTATCATTGGATGACATTTGTGCGGCAGCAACTTGGGCTAAGTCACATACCTTCATTTCTCATTATAAGTTGGATTTAATCTCCAGAGGGAGAGCATCCTTCGGCTCTGCGGTGCTCAGGAATATCCTTCCTTGAGGGCCTCCCAGGAGTTTGAGTAGCTGAGGACACTGTCCCAGAGGTTGCAGATAAAATTAAGTTAGCTACTTCAGATAAAGAAGTTATGTACTCACCATAACGTTCCATCTGAGTAGTTATACTTCATTTTTCTGCAGCCTTCCCACCCTCCTTTCCCCGAACCTTCTCATGTGTTTATCATGTGTGGTTTACTCTAGTTTGAGTTGCGGCAAACTCTGTCCGAGGGAAGGCAGGAGATGGTGGTGTGTTATGGGTAAGGGGGAGGAGCTTGGAGCTCAGAGCAGATGCTTGTAAAGTTGCTGGCTCGGATCCGATATGGATCTGAATACCCACAGGTTGCAGAAAAATGAAGTAAAACTACTCAGATGGAACGTTATGGTGAGTACATAACTTCTTTTTTTTGTCACAGCCTGCAGTTTCCCTGACAGCCAGCCAACTCCCCCCAAGAAAGCAAAATTTATAAAGTACCTAATTTTTTTAAGTTTATATACATGCTTCCCATGTCTGACCTAACAGCTGTTACTTTAGTGAACCCCATTTACTGCTAAAAATATAGCTAGTACTAATTCTGCTCCTTCTGATAAGATGCCTGATAAGGCTTTTGATAAATATGGAAAACATGTGATGATGATCTTAGTGTTTCACTGTTGCAGTCATCACATTTGGGTTATTTGCTTGCAGTAGCCCTCAGTCGGCCTGATTATCAAAGTCTTGGGTCCTGAGTCGGTTGCTGTCTTATCTTCTGTGACGTCAGTTAGTTAGGGGTATAAAGCATGCAGCCAATGCCATTACATCAGTCTTTCTTGCCATGCCCGAAGAAGAAGCAGTTCGCAGGTGCTGGTCAGCCGACTCTTGAAATTTTCATTTTCGAGTTTCAGAACCGAAGTCTTCAACTAAAGCTAAACACCCCATTGGGGAAACTTTTTCTTGCTCTAAACCGATGTCAGTAAAAGTCAATAATTGTATTTCTTGTGGAAAGCAAATACCTCATAAAGATTTTCATTTGTACTGTATTCCTTGCCTAGGCCCTGACCACGACATACCTCACTGTTGGTTTTGTGCCTTATTTAAACCACGAGCTATTCGTCGTCAGTACATTTTCACTTCTAAATATTTTGATACTCTGTTCAATTATCCAGATATATCTTCAGTAAGTCACCCGACTACCGACATTCTGAAAAAACTCAAAGATAAAGACAGAGACAGCCCGCTGAGGTCCAAAGCTGCTGACGACGCTTCTCCTAAGCTAGTCGCCATTTCGACTGTACTCAGTGATGTGCTTTCGCAGCCCCTGATACCCACTACTTCAGATTTGCAGGCCTCTACTGAGACCCATTCGGAGTCTGGTATGCTGCGAGATGCTTCAACTGTGGAACCTGCGGATGTCTACCTTGGATGGGTCCGGAGCTGCTGTGCAGGCACCGGCTTCTGAGGGTGTATTCAGGCCTACTGACTTGCATATTAAACCAATGCTATCTTCTTCTTCTAGGCGTAAAACTCGAACCATGCCTAGGAAACCACCCAGACCGCATGGTCAGGCCTCTATGCCTAAAAAAACAAATGAAAAGAATGGCTGAAGACCTTATTACTTAAATCAGGGGAAGCCAACCTTCCCCCACTAAGAGACCTAGGACTGAATTTGCTTATGATACTTCTGATCAGGATTCTGAAATTTCTGTCTCCTCTGATGACCAGGATTTACCCTTATCTACCTATGAGGATTCTGATACAGAGGACTCTATTCCCTTTGCTTCTCCCCCAGAGGATTTTTCTTTTGGTGAAACCTTGCATACTCTTAGGGAACATTTTCACTGGGAAAGCCAGGATTACTCTGAGTCTAAAATGTGGCTTAGAGATTTCTTACTCCTGCCCCAACACAGGCCTTTAGCTATCCCTCCTTTGCTGGACATTGTTGACTGTGCCTTTTCGGAATCTAGCTTGGCCCCTGACTCTTTACCTCCTGCTCCCAGAAAACCTGTTAGATATTACAGGGTTCCTGATTCTCATAAGTTCCTTTTTAAAAATCCTACTGCGGACCCTGAGACCATTTCACAGGGACCAAGGGCATTAAGGCTACTACTGCCAAAAATCCTACCCCCTCTGATAGAGATTCCAGGGCCCCGGATAAATGGGGTAAGAAGGTGCACACCTCTGCAACCTTGGCCATCAGGGCCTTAAATTGCCAGTTTCATATGTTAAAGTATCAGCAGTAAATTATTGGATTGCTTATACAGAAAATTATGATTCCTGATTGTGCTGAAAATAAGGATTTACAGGATTTCATGCATTCTGCTGAACAGGTTGGAAAACATACTTTGCAATGTGGTTTTGATTCACTAGAGGCATCTTGCAGGACTGCTGTCACCAGGTCTGTACTTAGAAGGCATGCTTGGCTTAAGGAACAATCTTTGCCAGATCATGTTAAAATTAAATTGCTGGATAATCCCTTAAATCAGGATCGCCTGTTTGGCGACAAAGCAGAGGAAGTTCTTAAAAAGATGGAGGAAAAAGCTAAATCTATGCAAACTGTTAATGATTTCTTACAAGTGCAGCCTCCTAGATTTAGTAGGCATTGGCCCTCACAAAATTGGTCCTTTCCTGCCTCTTCCAGGCCTTCTCAGTTCAAGCCCAGAACCAGCAGAACACACAGGCTTCAGTCCCAGGGTATGCACAGGACTAAGCAGTGGGGGGCTCCCACTTCCAAATCAAGGAGTAGTAAGACGCCCCCTATGGTAAGCTGTCTCAATGACTTAACTATAAACCTTCCAAGCACTTCTCAACTGACTGCTCCTTTAGGGGGAAAGATTGCTCTGCAAGCAAAAAACTGGGAACTCATTACCCAGGACAAATGGGTTTTAAGTATAGTTTTACAGATTTCACTTCCACACATTGTCAACCCCAAACGGTTGGCCAGATCTACCCCCAAATCAGTGGGCAGAGGCGCAAAAGCAAGTACTCTCTCTCTTAAGCTTAAAGGCTGTTCAAACTGTACCAGAAGAGGAAAAGGGACAAGGTTTCTACTCAGGATTTTTCCTCGTACCCAGAAAAGACAACTCATGGCGTCCTATCCTGGACCTGTCTATCCTAAACACCTTTTTGGTGATTCCAAAATTCAAGATGCTAACTCTTCACCAGTTGCTTCCCATAATAGGCAAAGATGCCTGGTTGGCAACACTGGATTTAAAGGAAGCCTACCTGCACATCCCAGTCAGGGAATCTTGCAGAAAATACCTAAGCTTCAAAGCAGGCTGCATGCACTATCAGTTCTCTGCACTGCCCTTTGGCTTATCTACTGTGCCCAGGGTATTCACAAAGTGCCTAGCTCCAGTCATTGCATTTTGCAGGCAAATAAATATTCAAATATACCCATACCTGGACGATTGTCTAATTTAGGCAGAAAGCCAGGACATACTTCTGAATTATCTGGCATTTGTACAAAAGGTGTTAACTTGTCTGCAGTACACCATAAACAAAACTAAATCACATCTGGTACCCTGTCAACAAATTACATTCCTGGGAGCAATCTTGCACACAACTTCCCAGATGGGTTTCCTCACGCCAGAGAAACAAATTCATTTAACAACTTACTTCAAACTAGTGGCCACAAAAACCCTGCTGTCTGCAAGGCAAGTACTGCAAGCCTTGGGGTTCATGACCTCGTGCATTCTGCTAATTCCATATGCAAGACTGCATATGAGGAAACTACAATGGTATCTAAAAAGCCTATGGTGTTAACATTTTCAGGATCTAGAAGCAATGATTCCTATCATACCTTGTCTACAGTTAGAATTCCTTTGGTGGGCAGAGGTCTGCCACCAAAACAAGGGACTGTCATTCACCCTACCCCCTCCCACCCAAACCCTAACAACAGACACATCAGACTATGCATCTATGCATGGGGAAGGGGGGCTCACCTGGCAGGGAAGTGCATTCAGGGCAAATGGAACCCAAGTCAAATGCACCTGCATATCAATCAAAAAGAAATGTTAGTGGTACAGAATGCTCTGACAGCCTTCAAGGAAGGACAATTAATGGTAAAGATGGACAACACCACTGTTATGTGGTACATAAGCAGGGGGGTACCCATTTTTACCCCCTCTGCAGACTAGCCATGGATCTGTGGAACGCAGCCTTGAGCTACCAAGTGCATCTACAGGCTCAATTCCTGCCAGGAAAACTAAATACACTGGCAGATGAACTAAGCAGAAATCTCATGGACCCACACGAGTGTAAATTGGAACCAAAGATTTTCAACATGTTTATCAACAAATAGGGGATCCCGGATATAGACCTGTTTGCCTCCCCCCAGAACTACTAATTGGACAAATTCTGCACAAGGACTCCCCACAAACAAGCTTGGAAAGTGGATGCTCTGTCCTTCAGTTGGAAAAATCTATCAGTTTATGCCTTTCCTCCTCTGCCTCTCCTCTCCAAAGTGCTACTAAAGATAAACAGGACAAACCAAGGATGATACTGATAGCACCATACTGGCCAAGCCAACACTGGTACCCCCTATTGCGCAGTGTGTCACAGCTGGCCACATGGCACCTACCTCAGGCCCCTACCCTGCTATCTCAGAAGGAGAGCCAGATTCTGCACCCTTATCTTTAAACCCTGAACCTGGTAGCCTGGCTGATTACCTAATCTCTCTGTTATCATTCCTCAGTAAACAAGTGGTGGATGTCATTTTGGAGGCAAGGAGGCCTAGTACTAGAAAATCTTATGCTGAAAAATGGAAAAGATTCTGTGCCTGGAACCAAATTCAAGGGATGGCCACAACAGCTCCCAATTTGCCTCAGATTCTTCAGTACTTAACTGAGATGCTTCACAAGGGCCTTTCCTTTTCCTCCATCAAAATTCATGCCTCAGCCATTTCAGCTCATTACAACACAAAACCACCCCTCTTTTCTCACCCACTGCTCAAGCAGTTCCTCAGAGGGGCCAAAAACTTAAGACCACCCAGGAGAGCCCCAACTCCAGCCTGGGACCTTAATTTTGTATTGGAAAAACTCAATCTTCCTCCTTTTGAGCCAGTTGCAACTGCAAAGTTAAAATTCCTTTCTTGGAAAACAACTTTCCTTTTAGCAATCACTTCAGCAAGAAGGGTATCTGCAGGCCCAATTCCTGCCAGGAAAACTAAATACACTGGCAGATGAACTAAGCAGAAATCTCATGGACCCACACGAGTGGAAATTGGAACCAAAGATTTTCTATAGTAGTAGAGTGGTAGTGGAGCCTTTCATCATCTTTCATGCGGACAGTGTGTCCCTCAGGACCAATCCCTCTTTCATGCCCAAGGTGGTATCCAGTGTGGCTCTTAATCAGTTCATTCATTTGCCAACCTTCTTTTCTAATCCACAGAATAAAGGGGGATGGATACTGCACTCCTTAGATGTGCACAGACAACTTAGATTTTACTTGGACAGGACTAAACCTCAAAGGAAATCTGAACAACTGCTGGTGGCATTTGCTGCAGGGGCAGAGGGGAAGGCTATTTCAAAGCAAACCATTTCTAAATGGAAAGGCCATTGCATTTATTTCTGCTATAAGCACTATGGAAAACCTATCCCACAGGGGATTAGACCCCATTCAACCAGGGCTGCATCTACCTCTACAGTCTTTCTCAGAGGTGTCCCTACCAGAGACATCCTAGAAGCTGCTACCTTGGGTTCTGCGCATACTTTCACCATGCATTACCATTTGCAAATTTTCTCTAAATCCAGATCTGACTTTGCCACTGCAGTCTTGCAGAGGCCTTATAGCTGGTCCTAATGCAATCTAAATTCCTCCTCCCATCCTTAGCTTTGGGAATCTACCCAAATGTGATGACTGCAACAGTGAAACACGGAGAACATAGTACAATTGTGTACACTTACCATAAATGTAGATGTTCGAGTGTATTCACTGTTGCAGTCCTGGTTACCCTCCCTCCAGTCCCCTGACTTCCTTTGGCTATACTTCTATTCTCCTTTACTATACTTAAACGCTTTTTGGTGTATTTTCTTTTTTTGTTGGATGTATAACCGTGTGTGTGTGTGTGTGTGTGTGTGTGTGTGTGTGTGTGTGTGTGTGTGTGTGTATATATATATATATATATATATATATATATATATGTATGTATATATATATATATATATATATATATATATATATATATATATATATATATGTATGTATATATATATATATATATATATATATGTATATATGTATATGTGTTTGTATATATATACGTATATATATATATATATATATATATATATATATATATATACATATATATATATGTATATATATATATATATTTAATTGCTTCCCATTAAGGGGGGCACCTGACATCTGGGGCAAGAAAAACTGATGTAATGGCATTGGCTGCATGCTTTATACCCCTGACTACCTGAAGTCACGGAAGATGAGACAGCAACCAACGCAGGACCCAAGACTTTGATAATCAGGCCGACTGATGGCTACTGCAAGCAGATAACCCAAATATGATGACTGCAACAGTGAAGACACTTGAACATCTACATTTATGGTAAGTGTACACAACTGTACTTTCTTCGTGTTTCACTGCTGCAGTCATCACATTTGGGTTATCCTGCCAGAGGGTAGCCTTCAGTCAGCCCAAGTACCAGAGGCTTAGTATTTCTGTGTCAGTTGCTGTTGCTCCAGGACTGACATCAGGTCGTCAGTGGTATAAAATCAGGCAGATGACGCCATTATATCAGTCTTTCTTCCGAGGAGCCCGAAGCAGAAGCAGATGTTCTTCGTGTTTCACTGTTGAAGTCATTACATTTGGGTAATCTGCTGGCAGGTTGCCGTCAGTCGGCCTGAATTCCAAAGTCTTGGGTCCTGCATTGGTTGCAGCCTTCTCTTCCATGACATCAGGTCGTCAGGGGTATAAAACATGCAGCCAATGCCATTTTCTTCAGTCTTTCTTACTGTGCGGTGCCCGAAGCAGAAGCATTTCGCAAGTGCCGGTTGGCCGACTACTGAAATGTTTGAGTTTCAGAACCGAAGTCTTCACTAAAGCTAAGTACCCCATTGGGGAATCTTTTTTCTTGCTCCATACTGATGTCAGAAAAAGTTAATAATTGTATTACTTGAGGGAAGCAAATACCTCATAAGGATTTCCATTTATACTGTATTCCTTGCCTAGGCCCTGATCACAACGTGCCTAGCTGTCGGTTTTGTGCTAGATTTAACCAACGCACTAGTAAGCATCTGTATATTTTGCCTCAAAGTATTTTGGAAACAGATTTTACTAACCAAAAATGTCGTCGGATAGCAATCTGACTACCGGAGTACATAAAAAACACAAAGAAAAGGACAGAGAAAGGCAGTCGAGATCCAAAACCGACGACGAAGCTTATCCTAAGCCAGTCGCTGGTTCACCGGTACTCAGGCGCTTTCGCAGCCCCTGATACCGGCTACCTTCGAGTCACAGGCTTCTACCGACACCCATGTGGAGTCCAGCATGCTGCAAGATACTCAAGGTATTGGACCGACGGATGTATCTCCCTCGGATGGGTCCGGAGCAGCTGAGGGTGTATTCAGACCTCAACATTTGTATATCAAACCGACAACAGCTGCAAAACCAAAGAAAAAAGCAACTTCTAAAACTAAAAAACTGACGCGTGAGCCACGTGCACAGGCCTCTATGCCTAAAAAACAGATGATCAAAATGGCTGAAGACCTTATTACCTTGATCAGGGGTACCCATCCCCCTCCAGATAAGAGGCCTAGGCAAGACACTGATTATGAATCTTCTGATCAGGTTTCTATTTCTTCTGATTCCTCTTCTGATCAGGAATCATCTGTACCTCCCTATGAGGATTCTGATGCAGAGGAGTCTATACCATCTGCTTCTCCTCCTGAGGATTATTTATTTGGGGAAACCTTGCATACTTTGAGGGAGCATTTTCACTGGGAGAGTCAAGATTTCTCAGAATCAAAAAAGATGCTCAGGGATTTCCTTCTTCTCCCTCAGCACAGACCTTTAGCCATTTCCCCTGTTTGACATTGTGGATTATGTTTTTTCAGAGTCAAGCTTGACCCCTGACTCTCTACCTCCGGCTCCCAGTAAGCCTGACAGATATTACCGGGTCCCTGACTCACATACATTTTTATTTAGAAACCCTGCTGCTGATTCTGAAACTATTTCACAGGGTCCAATGCGAGTTAAGGCCTCAACAGCAAAAAATCCTACCCCCTCTGACAAAGATTCAAGGGCATGGGACTGATGGGGAAAGAAGGTTTATACATCTGCAACCTTGGCAATCAGAGCCTTAAACTGTCAATTTGATATGCTTAAGTGTCAACAACATGTTATGAGATTGCTGAAACAGAAAATTATGTTGATTTCTAAATGTGCAGAAAATAAAGAATTGCAGGAATTATTGCATGCAGCTGAACAGGTTGGAAAGCATAGTTTGCTGTGTGGTTTTGACTCCTTAGAGGACTCCTGCAGGGCCGCAATTACTGGATCTGTGATTAGGAGGCATGCCTGGCTAAAGGAACAAAATTTGCCTGATCATGTTAAAGCTAAATTGCTAGATGCACCTTTACAGCATGATACTCTGTTTGGTATTAAGGCAGAAGAGGTTTTAAAGAAAATGGAAGACAAAGCTAAGTCTATGCAAACTGTTAAAGACTTCTTACAAGTGCAGTCACCAAGATTCAGTAGACACTGGCCTACAAAGAATTGGTCCTTTCCTGTGTCAGACAGAGCTCAAAGGGGCAAATCCAGACACCCTAAGGGTTCCAGATACCAGTCGCAAGATTCATACAGGTCAAAGCAATGGGGCACTTCTACTTCCAAATCTGGAGGAGATAAAGCGCAAACCTACAGAAAACAGTCCCAATGACTTCCCTCTGCCTACACCAAGCACTTATCTTTTAGCAGCACCCTTAGGGGGAAAATTAGCACTTTTTGCTCAAAATTGTCAGTTAATAACCCAGGACAAGTGGGTACTAAACATAGTATCACAGGGATACAGATTCCATTTCCACACTCTGCCAATGGCAAACGGTTGGCCAGACCTGCCCAAAAATCAATGGGCAGAGGCACAGAAACAGGATGATGTTCATCGTGCATACAGCTGCAGTCATTACAGATGGGTTATCCTGCCGTCAGGCGGGTCCTCGGTCGGCCGAATTCCAAAATCTAGGTCCGGCGTCGGTTGTCGTCGCTTCCTCCCTGACGTCAGTGCGGCAGGGGTATAAAAGAGGCATCCGACGCCATTTTCTTCAGTCTTTCTTGCCGCGCGGTGCCCGAAGCAGAAGCAGTTCGCAAGTGCCGGTCGGCCAGCTCCTGAGATTTACGAAAGTATTTCAGCCAAAGTCTTCTTGAAAGCTAAGTACCCCATTGGGGAAACTTTTCTTGCCTCAGACCGATGTCAGACAAAGTTAATAATTGCATTTCTTGTGGGAAGCAAATACCGCATAAGGATTTCCACTCTTTCTGTATACCTTGCTTAGGCCCAGACCACGACGTCTCGGCCTGCCTTTTTTGTGCTAGATTCAACAAGCACACTATTAAGCGTCGGGCGGAGTTCGCCCTTCACTTTTTTGGCAAAAAATTAAATTATATTATGTCGTCGGATGCTCCGACTCCAGTTTTGAGCAAAAAACGCAAAGATAAGGACGGACATACGAGGTCCGCACCATCTACTGAAACCACGCTAAGGCCGACTACCGGTTCTCCGGTACTCAGCGAGGCGCCTACGCAGCCCCTGAGTACCGATGACACTACATTACCGGTGTCTTCAGTACCCGAGGTTGCAGGCTTCTCGGCCCCCATTCCTACCACAGATACCGATGCCACTCCTGGCGGGGAAACTCAGAATTTAGACAGGCCTGCCTTTTCTCAAGGGGTCTTCAGGCCTTCCTCCTTCTCTATTAAAGCCTTCACTAAATCTAAAGCAGCCATGAAAACCAAAAAACAGGTTCCTCAGACCCCCTGTCAAGGCACCATGCCTAAAAAGCAGATGCTTAAAATGGCTGAGGATTTGATTACTCTTATCAGGGGTTCTCAACCCCCCTCTGACAAAAGGCCCAGATTAGAGGAAGACTACCCTTCCTCAGATCAAGCGTCTATTACCTCAGAACTGTCTGAGGACCAGGATTACGCCTATTCTCCATTCGAAGACTCTGATGCAGAGGAGTCTGTTCCCTCGGTCTCCCCCCCTGAGGACTTCTCTTTTGGGGAAACGCTGCATACATTGAGGGAACACTTTCACTGGGAAGGCCAAAAGTACTCAGATTCTAAGAAAAGGCTCAGGGAATTTCTTCTGCTCCCCCAGCATAGGCCCCTGGCTATCCCTCCTGTTTTAGATATATTGGATGATGTGTACACAGAAGCCAGCCTTAATCTAGATGTTCATCGTGCATACAGCTGCAGTCATAACAGATGGGTTCTCCTGCCGTCAGGCGGGTCCTCGGTCGCCCGAATTCCAAAGTCTTGGTCCAGCATCGGTTGTCTTCGCTTCTTCCCTGACGTCAGTGCGACAGGGGTATAAAAGAACCAGCCGACACCATTTTCTTCATTCTTTCTTGCCGCGTGGTGCGCGAAGCAGAAGCAGTTTGCAAGTGCCGGTCGGCCAGCTCCTGAAATTACGAAAATTTTGCATCCGAAGTCTTCTTGAAAGCTAAGTACCCCGTTGGGGAAACATTTCTTGCCTCAGACCGATGTCAGACAAAGTTAATAATTGTATTTCATGTGGGAAGCAAATACCGCATAAGAAGCCAGCCTTAATCCAGATTCTTTGCCTCCAGCTCCTGTTAAACCAGACAGGTATTACCGGGTTCCTAATTCTCACCAGTTCCTATATAAAAGCCATACTGCTGACCCAGAAACAATTTCACAGGGTCCCAAGGGAATTAAGGCCTCTACTGCTAAAAACCCATTACCTTCAGAGAGAGATTCCAGAGCTTTAGAAAGGTGGGGGAAAAAGGTGTACACCTCGGCCACTTTAACCATGAGGGCATTAAACTGTCAGTTCCATATGTTAAAGTATCAACAGTTTTTGATATCTCAGCTGAAAAGCAAGATGACACAACCAGAACAACCAGATTTAAAAGAGTTGCAGGATTTGTTGCATGGTGCAGAGCAAGTGGGTAAACATACCTTGCAGTGTGGTTTTGATGCTTTAGAGGCCTCATGTAGAGCTGCTGTTACGGGGTCTGTTATATGTAAGCATGCTTGGCTCAAAGAGCAAACCTTACCAGATCATGTCAAAGCTAAATTATTAGATGCACCTCTTCAAAAAGATGTATTGTTTGGTGTTAAAGCTGAGGAGGTACTAAAGAAAATGGAGGAAAAAGCGAAATCAATGCAAACAGTGAAAGATTTCCTGCAGGTACAACCTCCACGTTTCAGCAGAAACTGGCCTTCAAAAAATTGGTCCTATCCAGCCACGAACAGACCTCAAAGGGGCAGATACAGACGCCCAAGGGGTAGAGGGCAACCTCAAGGATCTTTCAGAGCCAGACAGTGGCAAGCACCAACCCCAAGAGGTGGAGAAGATAGATCACAGTCTTTTAGAAAACAGACACAATGACTTCCCCCTACACCTGCCAAGAAAAGCTTTAATGGCAGCACCTTTGGGTGGAAAACTGACATTATTCTCAAAAAATTGGCATATTGTTACAAAAGACAAATGGATTCTGGACATTATAGACAGAGGCTACAGGTTCCACTTTCACACCCTTCCAAAAATGAGAGGCATGCCAAACCTGCCACAAAATCAAAGGGCAGAGGCACAAAAACAAATTTCAGTTCTCATGGACATGAAAGCAACTCAAGAGGTACCTGCAAAAGAACAAGGTCAAGGGTTTTATTCCAGACTATTCCTGGTACCAAGAAAGACAAAGATTGGAGACCTATCTTAGACCTATCCATCCTAAACACATATCTACAGGCGTCAAAATTCAAGATGCTCACATTACAGCAGCTTCTTCCCATGCTGGACAAGGAGTCTTGGCTGGTAACATTGGACCTCAAGGAGGCATACCTGCATGTCCCTATCAGACAAGATTGCAGAAGATACCTCAGATTTCTTGCAGGTTCAACCCATTACCAATTCTCTGCATTGCCCTTTGGCTTATCTACTGCGCCCAGAGTGTTTACGAAATGCCTGGCATCAGTAATCACCTTCTGCAGACTACAAGGGATACAAATCTACCCATATCTGGACGACTGCCTGATCCAAGCGGACAGCAAGGACATACTACTGCAGCACCTGGCATTTGTAATAAAACTGTTGAACTTCCTGGGATACACAGTCAACAAAATGAAATCAAAACTAATACCCTCTCAACAAATAATTTTCCTGGGTGCCAGCTTGAATACAACCACCCAGATGGCCTACCTCACGCCAGACAAACAAGGGCAACTGTCTCAATACTTCAGAAAAATGGCAACTTTCACCAGGCTAACTGCAAGGAAAGTCCTGCAGGCTCTGGGATTAATGGCATCTTGCATCCTACTAACCCCATGTGCAAAGCTGCATATGAGGAAACTTCAATGGTACCTAAAAAACTTACGGTCTCAACACAGCCACAGCTTGGAAGCAATTATCCCACTCATTCCATGCCTTCAAAAGGAATATTTGTGGTGGACTCCAGCTTGCCAAAGAAACACAGGTCTTCCTTTCTGGGTACCTGAAGCAACTCAAATCATCACAACAGACGCCTCAGACTACGCCTGGGGAGCACACATGACAGATCAGTGCATTCAGGGAAAATGGACCCGAAAAGAGAAGCACCTTCACATCAACCAAAAGGAAATGCTAGCCGTGCAAAATGCTATTATGACCTTCAAAGACCTACTGCATCCAGGCCAGCTACTGATAAGGACAGACAACACCACAGTGATGTGGTACATAAACAAACAGGGGGGAACTCATTCATACCCCCTGTGCAGGCAAGCCATGACCCTATGGAACACAGCACTGGAATTGCAAATTCAACTACAGGCACAATTCCTGCCAGGGAAGGAAAACACACTGGCAGACAACCTAAGCAGAAATATGACAGATCCACACGAATGGAAGTTGCATCCTCAAGTTTTCACAAAGATAACTCAGGCATGGGTACAGCCAGACATAGATCTCTTTGCTACCCACAGAAATTGCCAGTTGAAAAATTTTGATCAAGGACCTATCATCCACAGGCCTGGAAAGTGGACACACTTTCCTTCAATTGGACAACATTGACAGTCTATGCCTTCCCGCCTCTTCCTCTGCTGCCCAAAGTTCTATTAAAAGCCAGAGCAGAGGCCGAAAATGATTCTCATTGCTCCAGACTGGCCAAGACAACACTGGTATCCGCTCCTGAAGAGCCTGACACATTTCCCCATCATGGATCCTACCTCTAGTCCCTCTTCTGTTGTCCCAGCACAACTACAAAACCCTTCACAGCCATCTCAAAACCCTAAATCTAGCTGCATGGAGAATTCCTTGATTTCCCAACAGATTCTCCTCTCCAAGGAGGTGCAGGATGTCATCTTGGAGGCCAGAAGACCTTCTACTAGAAAAGCCTACTCCGCCAAATGGAAACGATTTTGTGCCTGGAATCAAGAAAAGGGACAGAATCCTTGTTTAATAAATATACCTCAAATTTTACAGTACCTAGCTGAGATGTTAAACAATGGACTTTCCTTCTCCTCCATCAAGATCCACGCCTCAGCCATTTCTGAACAATACAACACAGATCCTCCTTTATTCTCTCATCCTCTCTTAAGGCAGTTCCTCAGAGGGGCAAAGAATAGAAAACCCCCAAGGAAACCACCAGTCCCTGCTTGGGACCTCAACTTCGTATTGGAAAAGCTGACCCTTCCTCCCTTCGAGCTAGCTTCTTAAACAGAGCTACAATACTTGTCATGGAAAACAGCCTTTCTTCTGGCTATCACCTCAGCACGCAGGGTTTCAGAGCTACAGGCCCTCATGGCTGTGCAACCATTCATCATTTTCCATCAGGACAGAGTTTCCTTATGTACCAACCCTACCTTTATGCCAAAGGTCGTATCCAGTATAGCTTTGAATCAGACTATCCACTTACCTACCTTTTATCCTAATCCACAAAACAAAGGGGAAAGACTACTACATTCCTTGGACATTCACAGACAACTTTGTTACTATTTGGACAGGACAAAGCCATTCAGGAAATCTGAGCAACTCTTTGTGTCCTATGCTGCAGGTGCTCAAGGAAAGGCTATTTCCAAACAGACAATTTCAAAATGGATAGCCCACTGCATACGCTTTTGTTACTCATTTCATGGAAAAATTGTGCCTGCATGCATCAGATCCCACTCCACCAGAGCCACAGCTACCTCTGCAGCCTTCCTCAGGGGGGTCCCTACCAAGGACATTTTGGAAGCAGCCACCTGGAGTTCAGTGCACACTTTCTCCAAGCACTATCACCTCCCACTATACTCAAAACTAGAGCAGGCTTTGCCACAGCAGTCCTGCAGGGCATCCTTGCCCCTCCTATTTCCACTTAGTGCCTACCACCCTTACTTAGCTTTGGGATTCTACCCATCTGTAATGACTGCAGCTGTATGCACGATGAACATAGTACAGTTTTGTACCTACCATAAATGTAGATGTTCGAGTGCTCATACAGCTGCAGTCCAGATTTCCCTCCCTCCATCCCCTCTTAGGACAGGCCTTATGACAAACACCTTTTCATATAACCTTTTTGGGGTATTCTTTTATGGTGTATTTGCTTGCAACTACTGTTTTTGATTTATCAACATTGCATCTTTGCATAACATTATGTTTGCCTTCCTTCTGGGGGCACCTGACATCTGGGGCAAGAAAAACTGAAGAAAATGGCGTCTGCTGCCTCTTTTATACCCCTGCCGCACTGACGTCGGGGAGGAAGCGACGACAACCGACGCCGGACCTAGACTTTGGAATTCGGCCGACTGAGGACCTGCATGACGGCAGGATAACCCATCTGTAATGACTGCAGCTGTATGAGCACTCGAACATCTATATTTATGGTAGGTACAAAACTGTACTTTCATCATGTTACCCTGCTGCAGTCATCACACTTGGGTTATCCTGCCGTCAGGCGGTCCCGCAGTTGGCCTGAATTCCAAAGTCTTGGTCTGGCGTCGGTTGCTGTCGCTTCTTCCCTGATGTCAGAGCACCAGGGGTATATAAGAGGCTTCCGACGCCGTTTTCTTCAGACTTTCTTACCGTGCGGTGCCCGAAGCAGAAGCATTTCGCAAGTGCCAGTCGGCCGACACCTGAGATTTTCAATTTGAATTTCAGTCCGAAGTCTTCAATAAAGCTAAGTACCCCATTGGGGAACCTTTTCTCGCCTCAGTCCGATGTCAGAAAAAGTTAACAATTGCATTTCTTGTGGGAAGCAAATACCTCATAAGGACTTCTATGCCTATTGTATTCCTTGCCTGGGCCCAGACCACGATGTCACAGGTTGTCTGTTTTGCACTAGGTTTAATAAACGAACTATCAAACGCCGTTTTGACTTTGCACGACATTACTTTGGTAGGAAATTTAACTATCATGCCGTCGGAGCAGCCGACGACCGGCATGCATAAAAAAACGCAAGGAGAAGGACAGGCAGCCTAGGAACAAGCCAGACTCTGAGGCCTCTGCTGGGCCTTTCGCCGGTTCTCCGATTTTCAGTGAGGCGCCTAAGCAGCCCCTGATGACCGCAGAACTGGAACCCCAGACAGTTGCGGATTCTCAAGCGGAGTCTACTAGGCCGACGCAGCCATCTTCAGTAGGCCCTTCAGACACCGCCGCAGAAGTAGACCCCGGTGCAGTGGAAACACCTTCGGTTGCAGAAGGTGTCTTCAGACCGACTACACTCACCATTAAATCTTATGCTATGCTAAGCTTAAAACTCCTTTAAAACCAAATAAGACTGTACATCAGTCTACAGTTCAAGGCCCCATGCCTAAGAAACAGATGCTTAAGATGGCTGAAGATTTGATTACCCTAATCAGGGGTTCCCATCCCCCTCCTGATAAAAGACCAAGACAAGAGGAGGATTATGCTTCCTCTGACCAGGTTTCAATTTCCTCAGATTCTTCTGAGGAACAGGATTACACTTCTCCACCTTATGAAGACTCTGATGCTGAAGACTCTCTTCCCTCAGCGTCTCCCCCTGAAGACTACTCCTTTGGGGAAACTTTACATACCATGAGGGAACATTTCCACTGGGAAGGCCAGGACTACTCTGATTCTAAGAAAAGGCTCCGAGAGTTCCTTTTACTACCCCAGCACAGACCTCTTGATTTCCCAGGGTCCTAAGGGAGCTAAAGCTTGTATGGCTAAAAATCCTGTGCCCTCTGAAAGGGATTCCAGAGACCTAGATAGATGGGGAAAGAAAATATACACCTCAGCAACTCTGGCTATGAGAGCATTAAATTGTCAGTTTTACATGCTGAAGTATCAGCAATTCGTAATGTCTCAATTAAAACAAAAAATGAGCACACATACTGAACAGTCTGAATTCAAGGAAATGCAGGATCTGTTGCATGCAGGATCTGTTGAATGCAGCTGAACAGGTGGGCAAACATACTTTACAATGTGGATTTGATTCTTTGGAAGCTTCCTGTAGAGCAGCTGTTACTGTCTCTGTCATACATAGACATGCTTGGTTAAAAGAACAAACCCTTCCTGATCATGTTAAAGCAAAATTATTGGATGCACCTTTACAGCAGGATGTATTATTTGGTGTCAAAGCAGAAGAGGTTTTAAAGAAAATGGTGGATAAGGCAAAGTCTATGCAGACGGTCAAGGATTTTTTGCAGGTACAACCCCCTCGTTTCAGCAGAAATTGGCCAACGAAAAACTGGTCCTTTCCAGCTTCTGACAGATCACAGAGAGGCAAATACAGACGCCCAAGGGGGTCACAAAGCCCTTACAAACCTCGCCAATGGGGTACTGCTACCCAGAAAGGAGGAGAAGACAGGCCCCAGGCTACCAGAAGACAAACACAATGACTCAGTCCTCAACTACCAAGCAAATCTCTCCTGGCAGCTCCCTTGGGAGGAAAATTAGCATTTTTTGCAGATAACTGGCACATCATCACAAAAGACAAATGGGTTCTAGACATTGTCTCTCAAGGATACAGATTCCACTTTCATACCTTACCAAGGATAAAAGGAATGCCAAACCTGCCACCAAATCAATGGGCAGAGGCACAAAAAAAAATTACAGCTCTCATGGACATGAAAGCCATTCAACAGGTACCTACACAGGAGCAAGGACAAGGATTTTGCTCAAGACTCTTTCTAGTCCCAAGAAAGGACAAAGCATGGAGACCCATTCTGGATCTTTCAATTCTGAACACCTCTCTGCAAGTACCAAACTTCAAGATGCTAACACTACAGCAGCTTCTTCCCATGCTGGGCAAGAATGCTTGGCTAGTAACGTTGGACCTCAAGGAGGCATACCTGCATGTCCCTATCAGACAAAATTGCAGAAGATACCTCCGCTTCATTTCGGGTTCAACGCATTATCAATTCTCTGCACTGCCCTTTGGCTTATCTACTGCGCCCAGGGTCTTCACAAAATGCCTGGCACCAGTAATTGCATACTGCAGACAAAGAGGAATTCAAATATACCCATACCTGGACAACTGCCTTATTCAAGCAGAAAGCAAGGGCATTCTTTTAAAGCATCTGGCATTTGTCAAACACCTTCTAAGTTGCCTAGGGTACACAGTAAACGAAAAGAAATCAAAATTAGTGCCCTCACAAAACATAATATTCCTGGTGCCAGCTTGAATACAATGGCCCAGATGGCTTATCTCACACCAGACAAGAAACAACAGCAGACTCAATATTTCAAAAAAATGGCAACAAAGACCCAACTCCCTGCAATAAAAATTCTGCAGGCCTTGGGATTCATGGCATCTTGCATACTACTAATACCATTTGCAAAACTGCATATGAGGAAATGACAATGGTACCTGAAAAGCGTATGGACTCAGCACAGCCACAGCTTGGAAACAATGATACCACTCATTCCCTGCCTTCAACAGGAGTTTCTATGGTGGGCACAGGCATGTCACCTCAACAAGGGTCAGCCTCTCACCTTACCCACAGCCAGGCAAACTATGACAACAGATGCATCGGACTATGCCTGGGGAGCACACATGGCAGGACAGTGCATTCAGGGCAAATGGACTACAGATCAGAGGCATCTGCATATCAATCAAAAAGAAATGCTAGCAGTACAGAATGCCCTAACAGCTTTCAAGAACCTCTTACACCCAGGACAACTAATAAAAAAGACGGACAATACCACAGTAATGTGGTACATAAACAAGCAAGGGGGCACACATTCCTACCCTCTATGCAGGCAAGCAATGACCTTGTGGAACACTGCACTGTCTTACCAGGTTCAATTACAAGCACAATTCCTGCCAGGAAAGAAAAACACATTGGCAGACGACCTAAGCAGAAACATCATGGATCCACACGACTGGAAACTAGATCCACAGGTATTTGCAGTGATAGCTCAAAAATGGGGACGCCCAGGCATAGATCTGTTTGCAAGCCCCCAAAACTAAAATTTTGCACAAAGACATTCCATCCATAAGCTTGGAAAGTGGATGCCCTCTCATTCAGTTGGAAAACATTAGCAGTGTATGCCTTTGCTCCACTGCCTCTTCTAGCACAGGTAATGCTGAAAGTCAGATTAGAGAGGCCACAAATGATACTCATTGCACCAGACTGGCCATGCCAGCATTGGTATCCAATTTTAAGGAACATGGCCCACGGCCGACCATGGATTTTACCACAAACTCATCTGCTCACCCAGCGAGACAGTCAGATTCTACACAGCCATCTCAAGACTTTAAACCTGACTGCATGGCAAATTACCTAAACAACCAGCCAACACCTCTATCCAAAACAGTTATGGATGTCATTCTGGAGGCCAGGAGGCCCAGCACCAGGAAAACCTATTCAGACAAATGGAGAAGGTTTTACGCCTGGAACCAGGCTAAAGGCCAACATCCCCTTGATCCAAACATTCCTCAGATTCTACAATATTTAACTGAGATGTTGCACAAAGGTCTTTCCTTTTCATCTATTAAGATCCACGCTTCAGCAATTTCAGCTCATTACAACACGGATCCTTCTTTATTCTCACATCCACTCCTAAGACAGTACCTCAGAGGGGCTAAGAACATAAGACCGCCAAGGAGAGTACCAACACCTATTTGGGATCTCAACTTTGACCTGGAAAAGATTACACTGCCGCCCTTTGAACCAGCTTTTTCAGCTGATTTAAAATTTCTTTCATGGAAAACTGCCCTGTTACTAGCAATAACCTCAGCTAGAAGAGTCTCAGAGCTACAGGCACTAATGGCAGTGAAGCCTTTCCTCATTTTTCATCAAGACAGAGTCTCTCTACTAACTAACCCTTTCTTTATGCCAAAGGTGGTATCCAGTGTGGCCCTAAACCAAACCATTCATTTGCCCACCTTTTTCCCAAATCCCCAGAACAAAGGAGAAAGACTCCTGCACTCTTTGGACATTCACAGGCAATTACGTTACTACTTGGATTAAACTAAGGCTTTCAGAAATTCTGACCAGCTCTTTGTAGCCTATGCTACAGGATCACAAGGAAAAGCTATCTCAAAACAGGCCATTTCTAAATGGATAGGGCATGGCATACGTTTCTGCTACACGCATCATGGGAAACCGGTACCTGCTAACATTAGGTCCCACTCCACTAGGGCTACAGCTACATCAGCAGCCTTTCTCAGGGGAGTGCCAACCAAGGATATTCTGGAAGCTGCAACTTGGAGTTCAATGCACACCTTCACCAAACACTATCACTTACCTCTATATTCTAAGAGTAGAGCTGGTTTTGCCACTGCAGTTTTGCAGGGCCTACTAGCTCCTTCTAACCCTATTTAACTCCACCTCCCATCCTTAGCTTTGGGATTCAACCCAAGTGTGATGACTGCAGCAGGGTAACACGATGAACATAATACAGTTTTGTACCTACCATAAATGTAGATGTTCGAGTGTTCACCCTGCTGCAGTCCAGGTTACCCCCCCCCCCTCCATCCCCTCTGAACTAGCTGAATTTATCTATACCACTCTATCCTATTCAACATCTGTGGTGTATTTGCTTGTGCTTAAAGGTATTGTTTTATTTTTATCTAGCTATATATATATATATATATATATATATATATATATATATATATTGCCTACCTATTGGGGGCACCTGACATCTCGGGCAAGAAAAACTGAAGAAAATGGCGTCTGATGCCTCTTTATACCCCTGGCACTCTGACGTCAGGGAAGAAGCGACAGCAACCGACGCCGGACCAAGACTTTGGAATTCAGGCCGACTGCGGGACCGCCTGATGGCAGGATAACCCAAGTGTGATGACTGCAGCAGGGTGAACACTCAAACATCTACATTTATGGTAGGTACAAAACTGTACTTTACGTCCCTCATGGATATGGGGGCCATTCAGCCTGTGTCAGAACAGGAAAAAGGACAAGGTTTTTACTCAAGACTGTTCTTGGTACCCAGAAAGGACAAGGCCTGGCGGCCAATACTGGATTTATCAATTTTGAACACATACCTGGATATTCCAAAATTCAAAATGCTGACTTTGCAGCAGCTTCTGCCCATGCTGGGCAAGAATGCTTGGCTGGTGACATTAGACCTAAAAGAGGCAAACCTGCATGTCCCAATAAGACAATCGTGCAGAAGATACCTCAGATTCAAGGCTGGCTTAATGCATTACCAATTCTCGGCACTGCCCTTTTGCTTATCTACTGCGTCCAGGGTCTTCACAAAGTGCCTGGCACCAGTAATTGCATTTTGCAGACAAAAAAGTATACAAGTATACCCTTACTTGGACGACTGTCTCATTCAAGCAGAGAGCAAGGACATTCTTCTTCAACACCTGGCATTTGTGAAAAGGCTTCTAACATGCCTAGGGTACACAATAAACGAAAAGAAATCACAACTGGTACCCTCTCAAAATATAACATTCCGGGGTGCAAGCTTGAATACAACTGCCCAGATGGCTTACCTCACGCCAGACAAGCAAAGGCAACTGACTACTTACTTCAAACTGATAGCGACAAAATCCCAGTTATATGCAAGACAAATTGTGCAGGCTTTGGATTTCATGGCATCCTGCATCCTACTGATTCCATATGCAAGACTGCATATGAGGAAACTTCAATGGTACCTAAAAGAGTCTTGGAAACAATGATTCCTCTCATACCCTGCCTACAACAGAAATTTCTATGGTGGGCAAAGGCATGTCACCAAAACATGGGACGGGCCTTCACTCTACCCCCTGTCAGCCAAACCTTAACAACAGATGCATCAGATTATGCCTGGGGGGCCCACATGGCAGGAAGATGCATTCAGGCCATCTGGGCCCCAAAACAAGTGCATCTACATATCAAACAGAAAGAGATGCTAACTGTTCAAAATGCCCTAACAGCCTTCAAGGACTTACTTCATCCAGGACGACTACTGATAAAGACGGACAACACTACGGTCATGTGGTATTTAAACAAGCAAGGGGGCACACACTCATACCCCCATTGCAGATTAACCATGGCACTGTGGGACACAGCTTTGACCTACCAAATACATCTCCAAACTCAATTCCTGCCAGGAAAGCAAAATACTCTGGCAGACGATTTAAGCAGAAACCTTATGGACCCTCAAGAGTGGAAACTAAATCCACTAGTCTTCAGCATGATAAGAGAAATGTGGGACCCCAGACATAGATTTATTTGCCTCTCCTCAGAATTATCATTTGAAAAGATTCTGCACAAGGACTTATCACAGACAAGCATGGAAAGTGGACTCCCTCTCCTTTGGAAACCTATCAGTTTACGCCTTTTCTCCTCTGCCTCTTCTTCCCAAGGTCCCCCTAAAAGTCAGACAAGAGAAACCAAAGATGATACTAGTTGCCCTGAACTGGCCCCACCAATACTGGTACCCAGTCGGAACTTGTCTCAATACCCAGCTTGGACCTTACCTCAAAGACCTCAACTACTGTCTCAGCAAAACAATCAGATCCTGCACAATCAACTCCAGACACTGAACCTGGCAGCATGGCTGATCATGTAGTTTTACAAACAACTCCTCTCAGTAAAGCTGTGATGGATGTCATTTTGGAAGCCAGAAGGCCTAGTACTAGAAAATCGTATGCCGATAAATGGAAGAGATTCTGTGCTTGGAATCAAGCACAAGGAACTGATACAGCAGAACCAAATATTCCTCAGATATTACAATACTTATCTGAGATGCGTGACAAAGGCCTGTCTTTCTCTTTAATTAAAATCCATGCCTCTGCCATTTCGGCTCATTACAATACAGAGCCACCACTCTTTTTTTCTCATCCTTTACTAAAGCAGTATTTTAGAGGAGCCAAAAATTTAAGGCCTCCTAGAAGATCACCATTACCTGCATGGGACCTCAATTATGTATTGGAAAAGCTCACCCTGCCTCCATTTGAACCAGCTGCGACCGCTGATATAAAGTTCTTATCATGGAAAACAGCTCTGCTACTAGTAATTACTTCAGCAAGAAGAGTTTCAGATCTACAGGCCCTCATGGCTGTAGAGACTTTTATCATATTTTACCCAGACAGGGTGTCTCTCAGGACAAATCCTACATTTATGCCTAAGGTGGTTTCCAGTGTGGCTCTTAACCAAACAATTCATTTGCCAACCTTTTATCCAAATCCGCAGAACAGGGGGGAGAGAATTCTGCATTCCTTGGACGTACACAGACAGCTAAGATTCTACTTGAGCAGGACTAAAGCTGTAAGAAAAAATGAGCAATTACTAGTGACATAGGCTGCAGGATCAGAAGGAAAGGCTATTTCAAAGCAGACAATTTCAAAGTGGATAAGCCACTGCATCCGTTTCTGCTACTTACACCATGGTAAACCTGTGCCCAAGGGCAATAGGTCTCATTCCACCAGAGATGCAGCTACTTCAGCAGCCTTTCTCAGAGGAGTACCAACCAAAGACATTCTAGAGGCTGCTACTTGGAGTTCTGTTCACATCTTTACAAAGCATTATCATTTGCCTCTCTACTCTAAGTCCAGGGCAGGCTTTGCCACTGCAGTTCTGCAGGGCCTTATAGCCGCACCTAATGTTGTTTAGCTCCAGCCTCCCAACCATAGTTTGGAATTCTTCCCAAATGTAATGACTGCAACAATGAAACACAAAGAACATTGTAAAGTTGTGTACACTTACCATAAATGTAGATGTTCGAGTGTATTCACTGTTGCAGTCCAGGTTACCCTCCCACCATCCCCCGTCATTCTAGAGTTTATCTTTCTTTCTCTATCTTCTACAACTTGTAGATGAAGGTAAAGTTTATATTGATGCATGTATATATATATATATGTGTGTGTGTGTGTGTGTGTGTGTGTGTGTGTGTGTGTGTGTGTGTGTGTGTGTGTGTGTGTGTGTGTATATATATATATATATATATATATATATATATATATATATATATATTTGCTGCCTTTTTGGGGGCACCTGACATCGAGGGCAAGAAAAACTAAAGAAAATGGCATCGGCTGCATATTTTATACCCCTGACGACCTGATGTCATGGAAGAGAAGACTGCAACCGACACAGGACCCAAGACTTTGGAATTCAGGCCGACTGAGGGCAACCTGCCAGCAGATTACCCAAATGTAATGACTGCAACAGTGTATACACTCGGAACATCTACATTTATGGTAAGTGTACACAACTGTACTTTCGCACGAGTGCCGGTTGGCCACTACCTGAGTTTTCATTTCCGAATTGAAGTTGAAGTCTTCTAAAGCTAAGTACCCCATTAGGGATCCTTTTTTCTTGCTCTAACCGGTGTCCGAAAAAGTTAACAATTGTCTCGCCTGCGAATACCACAATGAAACTTCCATTCTTACTGCGTCACCTGTTTAGGCCCAGACCATGACGTCCCTCGCTATCGCTTTTGTGCTTTGTTTAATGCTAGAACTATACGTCGTCGGGCCCTTATTTTAGTTATATATTTTCGCTGTCAGTCCTCGAATTCCGATATGGCTTTAGTAAGACGTTCGACTACCGATCTTCCGAAAAAAGTAAGGATAAAGACAGAGATAGACCGCACAGGTCCAAAACTGCCGCGGATGCTTCTGTTAAGCTAGTCATCAGCTCTCCATCCTCGGAGGCTCTTTCTCAGCCCCTGATGCCCGCTTCTGTGGATTCGCAGGCGGCTCACGAGACCCTTTTGGAGTCCTGTATGCCGTGAGACTCTTCTTAGACTAAGAATCCTGTGGATGTCTCTACCTTGGATTGGTGTGGAGCTGCTGAGCAGGCACTGACTTCCGAGGAAGTACTTTGCACTACCGATACTCGACACAGACCAACTTCTTTCACATCTTCAGTCCTTTAGAAAACCGAGTTTCTAAGGTCCAGGGTATGAACCACACCCAAAAAAATGACGACCCAAGCTCAGGCACCTGCTTCTTTGCCTCAGTCTCAAATGCTTAAAATGGCGGAAGACCTTATAATGCTTATTAGGGGAAGCCAGGCTACCCCTTCCAAAAGAAAGACACTTGTCCCCAGTAGTTTTATCTGAACAGGAGTCCGATGACTCTGATGCATCTGAATATGAAGATATGCAACCCTTCTCTGCTTATGAGGATTTTGATGCAGAGGAATCCATCCCTTCAGCCTCTCCACCCGAGGACTTTTCCTTTGGGGAAACCCTACATACTTTAAGGGAGCATTTCCAATGGGAATTTCAGGACTATCCTCAGTCAAAAAAAAGACTCGGAGAATTCTTAGATCTAGCACAGCAGAGACATCTGGCCATTTCTCCTGTTCTGGATGTTGTGGATGATGTTTGATGGAATCCAGTCTGACACATGATGCCCTCCCTCCTGCTCCCAGGAAACCTGATGGGTATTATAGATTCCCTGACTCTCACAAATTTCTTTTCAAAAACCCTACTGCTGACCCTGAGGTCATCTCTCCAGGACATGAAGGAATCAAAGCAACTTCAGCTACGAATCCCACCCCCTCAGATAGGGATTCCCGAGCATTAGACAGATTGGGTAAAAAAATATACATCTCTGCTACTGTTGCTATTAGAGCATTAAATTGTCAGTTCCACATGCTGAAATATCAGCCACATACCATGGAACTCCTCAAACAAAAAATATCTTCTTTTAGTTACAAGAGTTAATGCATTCTGCAAGTCAAGTAACTTAAACACACCTTACAATGTGGTTTTGATGCCCTAGAAGCATCTTGCAGGGCAGCAGTCACTGGTTCCATCCTTAGAAGGCATGCTTGGCTTAAGGAGCAGACCTTGCTAGACCATGTCAAATCCAAATTATTGGACGCACCCTTGAATAAAGACAACTTATTTGGCACCAAGGCAGAAGAGGTCTTAAAAAAGATGGAAGAAAAAGCTAAATCTATGTAGACAGTTAGACTTCTTACTGGTCCAGCCACCGAGGTTCAAAAGGTATTGCCCCTCCAAGCACTGGTCCTTTCCTGCCCCCTCAAGGCCAGCTCAGGCAAGACCCAGGGGAAGCAGACCCCCCAGACAACAACCCCAGGCAATGCAGAGATTTTCTTCGTGTTTCACTGTTGCAGTCATTATATTTGGGTAATCCTGCTGGCAGGTTGCCCTCAGTCGGCCTGAATTCCAAAGTCCTGGCTCCTGCGTCAGCTGCTGTCGCCCCTTCCCTGACGTCAGGTCATCAGGGGTATAAAAGATGCAGCCGACGCCATTTTCTTTAGTCTTTCTTGCCGTGCGGTGCCCGAAGCAAGGTATTGGCACCTCGGATACTATTCCTTCAGATGGGTCCAGAGCCGCTGAGCAGGCACCGGCTTCTGAGGGTGTATTCAGACCTAAACATCTTTACATTAAATCAACCTCAGCTTCAAAGGCAAAGGCTAAAGCACCTTGTAAAGCAAAGACACAAACTCAAGAGCCACATGGACAGGCCTCTATGCCCAAAAAGCAGATGCTCAAAATGGCCGAAGACTTAATTACCTTGATCAGGGGTTCCCATCCCCCTCCTGATAAGAGGCCTAGGCAAGAGACTGACTATGAATCTTCAGATCAGGTTTCTATTTCTTCTGATTCTTCTTCCGATAAGGAATATTCTCTTCCCCCATGAGGATTCTGATGCTGAAGAATCTATACCTTCAGCTTCTCCTCCAGAGGACTATTCTTTTGGGGAAACCTTGCATACCATGAGGAAGCATTTCCACTGGGAGAGCCAAGAATTTTCATAATCTAAAAAGAGGCTCAGGGATTTCCTTTTACTACCTCAACACAGGCCACTAGCCATTCCATCTGTTAGACATTGTAGATGATGTGTTTTCGGAGTCTAGTCTTACCCCTGACTCCTTACCTCCAGCTCCTGTTAAGCCTGACAGATATTACAGGGTTCCTGACTCTCATAAATTCCTTTTTAAAAACCCTGCTGCAGACCCATAAACTATTTCACAGGGTCCCAAAGGAGTTAAGGCTTCCGCTGCAAAAAAACTTACCCCCCTCTGACAGATTCTAGGGCACTGGATAGATGGGGAAAAAAGGTTTACACATCTGCTACCTTGGCTATAAGAGCCTTAAACTGTCAGATTCATATGCTCAAATATCAGCAACATGTCATGGCATTGCTTAAACAGAAAATGTTGTTAAACTCTGAATGTGCAGAAAACAAGGAAATGCAGGATTTATTGCATGCAGCTGAACAAGTTGGAAAGCATACTTTGCAATGTGGTTTTGATTCTTTGGAAGCCTCCAGCAGGGCCACAGTTACGGGTCCTATAATTAGGAAGCATGCTTGGTTAAAGGAACAAAATCTGCCTGATCATGTCAAAATTAAATTATTAGTTGCACCTTTACAGCATGATATTTTGTTTGGTGTTAAGGTGGAAGAGGTGTTAAAGAAAATGGGGGACAAAGCTAAATCTATGCAAACGGTCAATGATTTTTTACACGTACAGCCACCTAGGTTTAGTAGACACTGGCCTAGAAAGAATTGGTCCTTTCCTGTGTCAGACAGACCTCAAAGGGGCAGATACAGATGCCCTAGAAGCAGATCCCAGGCGCAAGGTTCTTACAGGTCAAAGCAATGGAGTGCTTCTACCTCCAAAGTTGAAGAAGACAAATCACAATCATATAGGAAACAGTCCCAATGACTTCCCCCTGTCTGCACCAAGCACTTATATCCTGACAACACCCTTAAGGGGAAAATTAGCACTTTTTTCACAAAATTGGCACATTATAACTCAGGACAAGTGGGTACTAAATATCGTGTCACAAGGCTACAAGCTCCATTTCCATTCCCTGCCAAAGGCAAACGTCTGGCCAGATCTGCCAAAAAAACAATGGGCAGAGGCACAAAAACAAAAACAAGTCTCATCTGTCATGGACATGGGGGCCATTCAACAAGTACCAGAGCAAGAGCAGGGACAAGGATTTTACTCAAAACTGTTCTTGGTACCCAGAAAGGACAAAGCCTGGAGACCAATACTGGACCTATCTATTCTGAACACATTCCTGGATATACCAAAATTCAAGATGTTGACTTTGCAGCAGCTTCTGCCCATGCTGGGCAAGAACTCTTGGCTTGTGACTCTAGACCTAAAAGAGGCATACCTGCATGTCCCAGTCAGACAGTTATGCAGAAGATACCTCAGATTCAAGGCTGGCTCAATACATTACCAATTCTCTGCACTGCCCTTTGGCTTATCTACTGAGCCCAAGGTCTTTACAAAGTACCTTTCACCAGTAATTGCATTCTGCAGACAAAGAGGAATACAAGTATATCCTTACTTGGATGACTGTCTTAATTTAAGCAGAGAACAAGGACATTCTTCTACAGCATCAGGCATTTGTGAAAAGACTTCTAACATGCCTAGGGTACACAGTCAACGAAAAGAAATCAAAACTAGTACCCTCTCAAGAGATAATATTCCTGGGTGCAAGCTTAAATACAACTGCCCAGATGGCTTATCTCACGCCAGACAAACAAAGGCAACTGACTACCTATGTCAAAATGTTGGCAACAAAGGCCCAGTTATCTGCAAGAAAAATTCTGCGGGCTTTTGGCTTCATGGCATCCTGCATCCTACTAATTCCATATGCAAGACTACATATGAGGAAACTTCAATGGTACCTAAAAAGTGTTTGGACTCAACATTGCCACAGCCAGGAAACAATGATTACTCTCATTCCCTGCCTAGAACAGGAGTTTCGATTGTGGGCAAAGGCTTGTCACCAAAACAAGGGACAGCCATTCACTTTAACCCCAGCCAGGCAGACACTAACAACGGATGCATCAGATTATGCCTGGGGGGCCCACATGGCAAGAAGATGCATTCGGGGCACATGGTCCTCAACCCAAATGCATCTACATATCAATCAAAAAGAGATGCTAACTGTTCAGGATGCCCTGACATCCGTCAAGGACCTACTTCATCCAGGACAACTACTGATAAAGACAGACAACACCACAGTCATGTGGTATATAAACAAGCAGGGGGCACACATTCTTACCCCCTTTGCAGGCTAGCAATGACTTTGTGGGACACCGCATTAACTTACCAAGTACATCTGCAGGCACAATTCCTGCCAGGAAGGAAAAAATGCTCTGGCAGATGAACTAAGCAGAAACCTCATGGATCCCCACGAGTGGCAGCTGAATCCACAAGTCTTCAGCATGATAACAAGGAAATGGGGATGCTCGGACATAGATCTATTTGCCTCCCCCCACAACTACCAACTAAAAAGATTCTGCACAAGGACTTATCACAGACAAGCATGGAAAGCAGACGCCCTATCAGTATATGCCTTTCCCTCACTGCCTCTCCTCCCCAAGGTACTCCTAAAGGTCAGACAGGAAAAGCCAAAAATGATACTGATTGCCCCAGACTGGCCCCGCCAGTACTGGTTTCCAATCCTAAAGAACTTGTCTCAATGCCCAGCTTGGACCTTACCTCAAATACCTCATCTACTGTCCCAGCAAAACAATCAGATCCTGCACAGCCAACTCAGGACTTTAAACCTGGCAGCATGACAGATAATGTAGTCATACAAAACACACCTCTCAGTAAAGCTGTGATGGATGTCATTTTGGAGGCCAGAAGGCCTAGTACTAGAAAATCTTATGCTGGAAAATGGAAGAGATTTTGTGCTTGGAACTAGGCACAAGGAACTGATACAGCTGTGTCAAATATTCCTCAGATTTTACAATACTTAACTGAGATGCTGGACAAAGGCCTATCTTTTTCATCTATTAAAAATCATGCCTCTGCCATTTCGGCTCATTGCAATACAGAGCCACCAATCTTTTCTCATCCCTTATTAAAGCAGTACCTCAGAGGAGCCAAAAATTTAAGGCCTCCAAGTAGATCACCTGTGCCTGCATGGGACCTCAACTATGTCTTACAAAAATTCACCCTGCCTCCTTTTGAGCCTGCTGCTACTGCTGATATAAAGTTTTTATCTTAGAAGACCGCTCTGCTCCTAGCAATAACTTCTGCAAGACGTGTTTCAGAGCTACAGGCACTCATGGCTGTAGAACCTTTTATCATTTTTTATCCAGACAGGGTCTCTCTGAGGACAAATCCAACATTTATGCCTAAAGTGGTGTCCAGTGTGGCTCTTAACCAAACTGTTCATCTGCCAACTTTTCATCCAAATCCACAGAACAAGGTGGAGAGAATTCTGCATTCTTTGGACGTACACAGACAGCTTAGATTCTACTTGGATAGAACCAAAGTTTTCAGAAAGACTGAGCAATTACTAGTGGCATATGCTGCAGGATCACAAAGAAAGGCTATCTCTAAGCAGACTATTTCAAAGTGGATAGGCCACTGCATTCGTTTCTGCTACTTACACCATGGCAAGCCAGTACCTAAGGGCATTAGGCCACATTCAACCAGAGCTGCAGCCACTTCAGCAGCCTTTCACAGAGGAGTACCAACCAAGGACATTTTAGAGGCTGATACTTGGAGTTCAGTGCACACCTTTACAAAGCACTATCATCTGCCACTCTACTCTAAATCCAGGGCAGGCTTTGCCACTGCAGTTCGGCAGGGCCTCATAGCCGCTCCTAATGCAGTTTAGCTCCATCCTCCCAACCATAGCTTTGGGACTCTACCCAAATGTAATGACTGCAACAGTGAAACGTAAAGAACATAGTACAGTTGTGTACACTTACCATAAATGTAGATGTTCGAGTGTATTCACTGTTGCAGTCCAGGTTACCAGCCCGCCATCCCCCTTTTATTCTGGAGTTCCTCTTTCCTTCACTATCTTCTACAACCTTCGTGGTGTATTTGCTTGTAGATGAAGGTAAAGTTTGTATTGTTGCATGTATATATAGTTTATATATATATTTTTGCTACCCATTTGGGGGGCACCTGACATCTGTGGCAAGAAAAACTAAAGAAAATGGTATCGGCTGCTTGTTTTATACCCCTGACGACCTGATGTCATGGAAGAGGAGACCGCAACTGACGCAGGACCCAAGACTTTGGAATTCAGGCCGACTGAGGGCAACCTGCCAGCAGATTACCCAAATATAATGACTGCAACAGTGAATACACTCGAACATCTACATTTATGGTAAGTGTACACAACTGTACTTTTCCCGTATCTATCCATCGTCCTGGAATCCTTATTAGGAGAATGGACAATAGAAGAAGTCTCTGACCTCTCTTTCTTGGTGGCCTCCGCCACCACCATGACATCAAAAGGGACTCCTTTGGTGAGGAACGATTTCTCTTGAGGGGCAGTGATGAATTTATTGGGCCTCCGAGGCACTGGTTCCATGGTGTCAGGGGACTCTCACGCCCTTTGAACAACCAGATCCATTAGTTCGTTGAAGGGCGGAGTAACCCAGGAGGTGGAGGGCTGAGACCCAAAGGCCTTCAGGAGCACCGAGTCATCCTCAGTAGGGCAAATGGACTGCCAGTCGCCCCTCTGCTTAAGTATTTGTAAGATGTCCGCAAAGGAGACATTCTCCGAGGGGGACAGTGGGGACCCTTCCGATTCCTCTATGTCGTTGTCTGACGTCAAGGATTCCTGAGGGGAATCCAAATGCCTCCTCTTGCAGAGTCTCTTTCTGGGAACTTCATCAGTGGGGGCGGCCGGTGAAGTTTCAGTAGAGCAGGGATCACCCAAATGGGATACCTGAGGCTCTGGGTCTCGTCACTTAGTAGGTGCTTTAAACGAATAGGCAGAACTCAGCATCTTCACGGAGGAAGAGGCGAGACCTGTAGTGTGGGTGTGAACAGACAACACCCTCCTCATGGCATCAAAGGCCCAGGACTCTCGGCCGGAGGAAGCCACCGGTTCCGAAGAAGACTGAGGCCTCGCAGGTGCTGAGGGCTCCGAACCCGAGGACAGAGCCGAGCTCATCTGCGCCGAAGCTTCAAGGGGAAGTGTCAGAACTGACACGTCGGTTCGACTCCCCCCCCCCCCCCCAGAACCGACAAGAGAGTCGGATCCGAGACTCTTCAGATGGCACCGAAGAGGTCAGGGTGGGTAGAACCGAAGTCACTGGAACAGGACTCTGCTCCACGGGTTCCACAACCATCAGATCTTCCGCCTCCAAAGGCCTGGGTAGGCTCAGAGGAGGAGTAGTCACAGGCAATGGGGCAGGAACAGGGCTTGAACCCAGTTGGGACGAAGCCGAGAGCAGTTTAGCCAATGCCGGGTTCTCCAAGAGCATCTGCACCACACAGTCTGCATCAATATCTGACATCCTTGAAGATCGGGTCGAAGGGGCCGAAGAAGCTACAGACCTAAGTATTGGAGATTTTAAAGTCTCCGATGTTCATCGTGCATACAGCTGCAGTAATCACAGATGGGTTTTCAGCCGTCAGGCGGTCCCTCGGTCGGCCGAATTCCAAAGTCTTGGTCCGGCGTCGGTTGTTGTCGCTTACTCTTCTGATGTCAGGAAGGCCAGAGTATATAAGACACAGCCGACGCCATGTTCTTCAGTCTTTTTTGCCGCGCGGTGCCCGAAGCAGAAGCAGTTCGCAAGTGCCGGTCGGCCAGCTCCTGAATTACGAAAATATTTGGAACCGAAGTCTTCACTAAAGCTAAGTACCCCGTTGGGGAAACTTTTCTTGCCTCAGACCGATGTCAGAAAAAGTTAATAATTGTATTTCTTTTGGGAAGCAAATACCACATAAGGATTTCCATTCCCTTTGCATACCTTGTTTGGGCCCAGACCACGACGACTCGGGCTGTCGCTTTTGCGCTACCTTCAATAAACGTACTATCAAGCATCGGGCGGAGTTCGCCCAACACTACTTTGGTAAAGCTTTTGACTATAAAATGTCGTCGGACACTCCGACTATCGTTTTATCCAAAAACCGCAAGGAAAAGGACCGACACGTGAGGCCCCCGGTCTCCGCCGACACCACGCCAAAACAGGCTACACGTGGTCCGGTTCTCAGCGAGACGCCTTTGCAGTCCCAGACTACCAATGACACTCCTTTGGTGGTGTCCTCTGTACCCGAGACCGCTGGGTCCTCAGCCCTTTCCCAGACTACAACCGAAGCCCCGGCTTATGTCGAGCCTACTAATGTGGACAGGTCCACCTCCACCCATGGTGTATTTAGGCCTTCATCTTCTTTTTCAATTAAGGCCTTTACTAAATCCAAAGCAGCCAGGCATCCCACGAGGCCTGCTGCACAAGGCCCATCTCCTGGACCCATGCCTAAGAAACAGATGCTTAAAATGGCTGAGGATCTAATTACTCTTATCAGAGGTTCTCAGCCCCCTCCTGACAAGAGACCCAGAGTGGAGGAAGAATCTCCCTCTTCCGATCAGGGATCCATTTTATCAGAACATTCTGATGCAGAGGAACACTCTTACTCCCCTTTTGAGGATTCGGATGCAGAACAGTCCATTCCTTCTGTATCCCCCCCTGAGGATTTTTCTTTTGGGGAAACCTTACACACCTTGAGGGAACACTTCCATTGGGAAGGCCAAGACTTTTCAGATTCCAAGAAAAGACTTAGGGAATTTCTTTGGTTACCTCAGCACAGACCTCTGGCTATACCCCCTGTTTTGGATGTACTGGATGATGTCTATTCGGAGGCTTGTCTTAACCCTGATTCTCTGCCTCCTGCACCAGTAAAGCCTGATAGGTATTACAGTACCCAGTTCTCACCAATTTCTCTATAAAGGCCATAATGCTGACCCTGAAACCAATTCACAAGGCCCCAAGGGATTAAATCCTGTTATCACAATTAAGGAACAAAATGTCTCAACCTGATCAACCAGATTTTAAAGAGTTACAGGATATGATGTATAGTGCGGAGCAAGTGGGTAAACACACCTTACAATGTGGTTATGATGCCCTAGAGGCCTCCAGTAGAGTGGCTGCTACAGGATCAGTCATTCGCAGACATGCCTGGCTTAGGGAACAAAATTTGCCTGATCATGTGAAAGCTAAACTTCTTGATGCTCCTTTATAAAAGGATGTACTTTTTGGTACTAACGCTGAGGAGATACTACGGAAAATGGAAGAAAAAGCCAAATCTATGCAAACTGTCAAAGCTTTCTTACAGGTCCAGCCACCACGTTTTAGCAGAAATTGGCCTTCAAAAAACTGGTCCTTTCCAGCCACTGACAAGCCCCAAAGAGGTAGATACAGACGCACAAGGGGGAGAGGGCAATCACAGGGATCATACAGAGGCAGACAATGGCAATCTCCAGCACCAAGAGGTGGTGAAGACAGTGCACAATAATACAGGAAGCAAACCCAATGACTCCCTCGTTTCCTTGCCAAGCAAGTCACAGCTGGCAGCACCTTTGGGAGGGAAACTAGCATTATTTGCAAACAATTGGCATATTGTCACAACAGACAAATGGATACTGGACATCATAAACAGAGGCTACAAATTTCAATTTCACACTCTTCCAAAAATGAGAGGCATGCCAAACCTGCCACAAAATCAAAGGGCAGAGGCACAACTGCAAATTTCAAAGCTCCTAAACATCTACTAGAAATGCTTACTCCGCCAAATGGAAGCGGTTTTGCTGTTGGAATGAGAAAAGAGGCCAGGACCCTAGAAAATTGAACTTGCCTCAGGTTTTACAGTACCTGGCTGAACTGCTGAACAGTGGACTTTCATTTTCTTCCATAAAAATACATGCCTCAGCCATTTCTGCAGAATTCAACACAGATCCACCTTTATTCTCTCACCCACTCTTACGGCAGTTCCTCAGAGGGGCTAAGAATATAAGACCTCCAAGGAAGCAACCAATACCAGCCTGGGATCTTAATTACATACTAGAAAAATTAACATTGCCTCCTTTTGAACCTGCTGCCTCAACAGATTTGCAATATTTGTCCTGGAAAACAAGTTTCCTTCTGGCCATCACTTCAGCTCGTAGGGTTTCTGAACTACAGGCCCTCATGGCAGTGCAGCCCTTCCTCATCTTCTATCAGGACAGGGTTTCCCTTCGTACCAACCCATCTTTTATGCCAAAAGTGGTATCCAGGGTAGCCTTAAATCAAGCCATGCACCTACCTACCTTTTATCCTAACCCTCAAAACAAAGGGGAAAGGCTGCTACACTCTTTAGACATCCACCAGGGCCACAGCCACCTCTACAGCCTTCCTCAGAGGTGTTCCTACTAAAGATATTTTGGAGGCAGCCACTTGGAGTTCTGTACATACCTTCACAAAACACTACCACCTGCCCTTGTATTGCAGAACAAGAGCAGGCTTTGCCACTGCTGTTTTGCAGGGCATTCTGGCTCAACCCAGTTCCTCATAGTACCTACCACCCTATGCATAGCTATGGGACTCTACCCATCTGTGATTACTGCAGCTGTATGCACGATGAACATAGTACAGTTTTGTACCTACCATAAATGTAGATGTTCGAGTGCTAATACAGCTGCAGTACAAGTTTCCCTCCCTCCTTCCCCACATACCACTTGACTGGGTTATCCTGCTATGTTTTATTTGCTTGCTTACACTTATGTTGCATTACATTGCATTTCTTACACATGTACAAAAGCTTTATTTATTTATTGCCTTCCTTTTGGGGGCACCTGACATCTGGGGCAAGAAAGACTGAAGAACATGGCGTCGGCTGTGTCTTATATACTCTGGCCTTCCTGATGTCAGAAGAGTAAGCGACGACAGCCAACGCCGGACCAAGACTTTGGAATTCGGCCGAACCGAGGGACTGCCTGACGGCTGAAAACCCATCTGTGATTACTGCAGCTGTATTAGCACTCGAACATCTACATTTATGGTAGGTACAAAACTGTACTATACCGGCTCCAAAACCAAAGGTTGGCTCCGAATCATCGGTTCAGCGCACTGTTCCGAAGACCTAGGAACCGGTGACTGCACCTTAACAGAGGTGCTTGGAGCCGAAGACTTAGGCTCCGAGGACACCCGAGACTACTTCAACCCTTTCGAAGACTTGGAGGTCTGGCCTGACTTGTCCAAAGCTTCTTGAAACTCAGGTGTTAAGAGACCGTGATCAATAAGTTTCCCAAGTCTCTCTAACAGAACTCTGCCACTAAAAGAGTGGCAGATGGAACAATCCTGCAAATGGAGAGGTCCCAAACAATACACACAAGAAATGTGGTTATCTGTTATTGACATTTTTTAGCCACAGTTGCATCTTTTAAATCCGGACTTTTGCTTTTGGTCAGCCATCATGCCCAAGAGAAAGCACAGTTATCAGATCCCTGATAATTTCAAGTACAATAGTACTATCCAATCACAAGAATAGAAACACAAAGAAAAACAATTATCAAAGCCCTGATAATATAAGTACAACAGTAAAATCCAATAATAATCAAGCAACAATTAATAATCTTGTCAAAAAAAGGGATAGGAGGAAATTTAGATCACTGCACAACTATAGTGATGGATGAAACCAACTGAAGAGAGAGCAAGGCCCAAGAGCAACTTGCTCCAATAAAACACAATAAAAAGGACAAAGCCCTAAAAAACGATAGTATGACAAGGGATACTAGTAGGAAAAACAGATATATCTAAATAAAAAGTAAACTTAGCTGTAGAAATGCTTCTTAATAAACCTTCACTGGCTGGAGCACACTGAAGACTTGTGATCTGTTGCAGCGGCAAACTAGATCTGAGGGTTAGTCAGAGAGCATCATTGGATAGGTGCTGTGCCTTGAGCTACTGAAAGATCTTGAGCTTGGAAAGCGGCCGACTCACGTGCCCACGTGTAAGAACAAACGGTGAGATTGAACAACTTCACATCTCTCCTTCCACACAAGCAACTGGGTATCTATTACCAACAATCACTGGGTCCTCAACATAGTGTCTCAGGAATACAAATTTTATTTCCACACTCTGCCAACCCCAAAAGGGTTCCCAGATCTTTTTCCAAACCAGTGGGCAGAGGCCAAAAAGCAAGTCCTTTCCTTGCTGTCCATGAGGGCAATAGAGGATGTTCCTGCATAACAGATGGGCCAAGGTTTCTAGTCCGGAGTCTTCCTGGTACCCAGAAAAGAGGGCACATGGTGCCCCATCCTCGATCTATCCATTCTAAACACCTTTCTGGTGATACCAAAATTCAAAGTGCTCACTCTTCAGCAGCTTCTACCTATGCTTTCCAAGGATGCTTGGTTAGCCACCCTAGACCTAAAAGAGGCCTACCTACACATCCCAATCAGGGAATTGTGCAGGAAATACCTATGATGTTCATCGTGCATACAGCTGCAGTAATCACATATGGGTTTTCTGCCGTCAGGCGGGTCCTCGGTCGGCCGAATTCCAAAGTCTAGGTCCGGCGTCGGTTGTTGTCGCTCTCTTTCCTGACGTCAGTGAGGCAGGAGTATATAAGACACAGCCGATGCCATTTTCTTCAGTCTTTTTTGCCGCGTGGTGCCCGAAGCAGAAGCAGTTCGCAAGTGCCGGTCGGCCAGCTCCTGAATTTACGAAAAATTGGAAACCGAAGTCTTCATTAAAGCTAAGTACCCCGTTGGGGAAACTTTTCTTGCCTCAGACCGATGTCAGAAAAAGTTAACAATTGTATTTCTTGTGGGAAGCAAATACCGCATAAGGATTTCCATTCCCTCTGCATACCTTGTTTAGGCCCAGACCACGACGTCTCGGGCTGTCGCTTTTGCGCTACTTTCAATAAACTCACTATTAAGCGTCGGGCGGAGTTCGCCCAACACTATTTTGGTACAGCCTTTGATTATAAAATGTCGTCGGAGACTCCGACTACCGTTTTGTCCAAAAAACGTAAGGACAAGGACCGACACGCGAGGTCCGCGGTCCCCACTGACACCATGCCAAAACCGGCTACACGTGGTCCGGTTCTCAGCGAGACGCCTATGCAGTCCCTGACTACCGACGACACTTCTTTGGCGGTGTCTTCTGTAACCGAGACTGCAGGTACCTTGGCCCAGACCCAGACTACAACCACCGAAGCCACTGTGAGCGTTGAGCCTCCTAATGTGGACAGGTCCACTTCCACCCATGGTGTCTTTAGACCCTCATCTTCCTTTTCCATTAAGGCCTTTACCAAGTCCAAATCAGCCAGGCATCCCAAGAGGCCTGTTGCACAGGGCCCATCTCCAGGCCCCATGCCTAAAAAGCAGATGCTTAAAATGGCTGAGGATTTAATTACTCTTATCAGGGTTCCCAACCCTCCAGACAAGAGACCCAGAGTGGAGGAAGATTCTCCGTCTACTGATCAGGGATCCATTTGTGCAGAACATTCTGATGTAGAGGAACACTCTTACTCCCCTTTTGAAGATTCTGATGCAGAGCAGTCCATTCCTTCTGTATCTCCTCCTGAGGATTTTTCTTTGGGGAAACCTTGCACACCTTGAGGGAACACTTCCATTGGGAAGGCCAAGACTTTTCTGATTCTAAGAAAAGACTTAGGGAATTTCTTTTGTTACCTCAACACAGACCTCTGGCGATACCTCCTGTCTTGGACATACTTGATGATGTTTATTCGGAGGCTTGCCTTAATCCGGATTCCTTGCCTCCTGCCCCAGTCAAGCCTGATAGGTACTACAGAGTTCCTAACTCTCACCAATTTCTTTACAAAAGCCATAATGCTGACCCTGAAACCATTTCTCAAGGCCCCAAGGGAATGAAGGCCTCTACTGCTAAGAATCCACTACCTTACGAAAGAGAGTCAAGATCCTTAGAAAGGTGGGGAAAAAAGGTATATACCTCGGCCACCCTAGCCATGAGGGCCTTAAATTGTCAGTTTCACATGCTTAAATATGAGCAGTTTCTGTTATCACAATTAAGAAATAAAATGTCTCAACCTGAACAACCAGACTTGAAGGAGTTGCAGGATATGATGCATAGTGCAGAACAAGTGGGTAAACACACCTTACAATGTGGCTATGATGCCCTAGAGGCCTCAAGTAGAGCTGCTGTTACAGGATCAGTCATTCTTAGACATGCCTGGCTTAGGGAACAAATCTTGCCTGATCATGTGAAAGCTAAACTATTAGATGCTCCTTTACAAAAGGATGTGTTATTTGGTACTAATGCTGAGGAGGTACTACGGAAAATGGAAGAAAAAGCCAAATCTATGCAAACTGTCAAAGCTTTTCTACAGGTTCAACCACCACGTTTTAGCAGAAATTGGCCTTGTAAAAACTGGTCCTTTCCAGCCACGGACAAGCCCCAAAGAGGTAGATACAGGCGCACAAGGGGCAGAGGACAATCACAAGGATCATATAGAGGCAGGCAATGGCAAACTCCAGCACCAAGAGGTGGCAAAGACAGTGCACAACAATACAGGAAACAAACCCAATGACTTCCTGTTTTCCATGCCAAGCAAGTCTCAGCTGGCAGCACCCTTGGGAGGAAAACTGGCATTATTTACAAGAAATTGGCATATTGTCACAACAGACAAGTGGATCCTGGACGTTATAAACAGAGGCTACAGATTTCATTTTCACTCTTCCAAAAATGAGAGGCATGCCAAACCTGCCACAAAATCAAAGGGCAGAGGCACAACTACAAATTTCAAAGCTCATAAGCATGAAAGCTATTCAAGAGGTACCTATTCATGAGCAAGGTCAAGGTTTTTACTCCAGGCTATTTCTGGTACCAAGGAAAGGATCTGACTGGAGACCCATTTTGGACTTATCCATCCTAAACACATTCTTACTCGTACCAAAATTCAAGATGCTCACTTTACAGCAGCTTCTTCCCATGCTGGGCAAAGAGTTTTGGCTGGTAACATTGGACCTCAAGGAGGCATACCTGCATGTCCCAATCAGACAAAGCTGCAGAAGATACCTCAGATTTCTTGCAGGTTCAATCCACTATCAATTCTCTGCATTGCCCTTTGGCTTATCTACTGTGCCCAGAGTATTCACGAAATGCCTGGCATCAGTAATTGCCTACTGCAGACTTCAAGGAATACAAATTTACCCTTATTTGGACGACTGCCTGATCCAAGCAGACAGCAAGCACATACTTCTGGAACATCTTGCTTATGTAACACGGTTACTGCATTCTCTGGGATACACAATCAACAAAGAGAAATCCAGGCTAACACCATCTCAGAAAATAACTTTCCTGGGTGCCAACTTGGACACAAACACCCAGATGGCCTATCTTACGCCAGAAAAACAGGGGCAACTAACTCAATACTTCAAAATACTAGCAAATTGTACCAGGCTTACTGCAAGGAAAATCCTGCAGGCTCTGGGCTTCATGGCATCTTGCATTCTTTTAATCCCATGTGCAAAGTTGCATATGAGAAAACTTCAATGGTACCTAAAAAACCTTTGGTCTCAGCACAGCCACAGTTTGGAAACAATAATACCAATAATTCCATGTTTGCAAAAGGAATTGCTATGGTGGGCCCAAGCATGTCAAACAAACACAGGTCTCCCATTCTGCAAGCCTCAAGCAAATCAAGTCATCACAACAGACGCCTCAGATTACGCCACATGACAGACAGGTGCATTCAGGGCAAATGGTCCCAAAAGGAAAAGCACCTTCACATCAATCAAAAAGAAATGCTAGCAGTGATAAATGCAATTACAGCTTTCAAGGACTTCCTGCATCCAGGACAATTATTGATAAGAAGACACAACACCACAGTAATGTGGTACATAAACAAACAAGGAGGAACACATTGATACCCCCTGTGCAGACTAGCCATGCCACTTTGGAACTTGGCTCTGGAATGGCAAATCGAACTTCAAGCACAGTACTTGCCAGGTTTGGAAAACACGCTGGCAGACAATCTAAGCAGAAATATGACAGATCCACACGAATGGAAGTTGCATCCTCAAGTGTTTACAAAGGTAATCCAAGCATGGGGGAGGCCAGACATAGATCTCTTCGCCTCCCACAGGAATCATCAGTTGGAAAAGTTTTGTTCAAGGACCTTTCATCCAAAGGCCTGGAGAGTGGACGCCCTTTCATTCAGTTGGACAGCATGGACAGTTTACGGTTTCCCACCTCTGCCTCTTCTGCCCAAGGTGCTCTTGAAAGCAAGAGCAGACAGACCGAAGATGATACTGATTGCTCCAGACTGGCCAAGACAACACTGGTACCCACTCCTGAGGAGCCTAACACATACTCCTCCCTGGTCCCTGCCTCTAATGCCTCTTCTGCTGACTCAGCACAGCTACAAAACTCTTCACAGTCAGCTGAAAACACTCAATCTCGCTGCATGGAAAATCCCTTAACACCACAACAGACCCTACTCTCCAAGGAGGTGCAGGATGTCATTTTGGAGGCCAGAAGGCCATCTACTAGAAAAGCTTACTCCGCAAAATGGAAGCGGTTTCGCTCTTGGAATGAGAAAAGAGGCCAGGACCCTAGAAAACTGAACTTGCCTCAGGTATTACAGTATCTAGCTGAGCTGCTGAACAGTGGACTTTCCTTTTCTTCCATAAAAATCCATGCCTCAGCCATTTCTGCAGAATTCAACACGGATCCCCCTTTATTTTCTCACCCACTCTTACGGCAGTTCCTCAGAGGGGCTAAGAATATAAGACCACCAAGGAAGCAACCAATACCAGCCTGGGATCTTAATTACATACTAGAAAAATTAACATTGCCTCCTTTTGAACCAGCTGCCTCAACAGATTTGCAATATTTGTCCTGGAAAACAGCCTTCCTTCTGGCTATCACTTCAGCTCGTAGGGTTTCTGAACTACAGGCCCTCATGGCGGTGCAGCCTTTTTCTCATTTTCCATCAGGACAGGGTTTCCTTGCACCAACCCATCATTTAGGCCTAAAGTGGTATCCAGGGTAGCTTTAAATCAAGCCATACATCTACCTACCTTTTACCCCAATCCTCAAAACAAAGGGGAAAGGCTGCTACACTCTTTAGACATCCATAGGCAGCTACGTTATTATTTGGACAGAACAAAGTCCTTCAGAAAATCAGAACAACTCTTTGTGTCCTATGCTGTAGGGGCTCAAGGGAAGCCAGTTACAAAACAGACTATTTCTAAGTGGATAGGCCATTGCATACGGTTTTGTTATTCCTATCATGGGAAATCTGTTCCTACAGGTATCAGATCACACTCCACCAGGGCCACAGCTACCTCTACAGCCTTCCTCAGAGGAGTTACTACCAAAGATATTTTGGAGGCAGCCACTTGGAGTTCTGTACATACCTTCACAAAACACTACCACCTGCCTTTATATTCCAGAACAAGAGCAGGCTTTGCCACTGCTGATGTTCATCGTGCATACAGCTGCAGTAATCACAGATGGGTTTTCTGCCGTCAGGCGGTCCCTCGGTCGGCCGAATTCCAAAGTCTTGGTCTGGCGTCGGTTGTCGTCGCTTTCTCTTCTGACATCAGTGAGGCCAGAGTATATAAGACACAGCCGACGCCATGTTCTTCAGTCTTTTTTGCCGCGCGGTGCCCGAAGCAGAAGCAGTTTGCAAGTGCCAGTCGGCCAGCTCCTGAATTATGAATATTTTGGAAACCGAAGTCTTCATTAAAGCTAAGTACCTCGTTGGGGAAACTTTTCTTGCCTCAGACCGATATCAGAAAAAGTTAATAATTGTATTTCTTGTGGGAAGCAAATACCGCATAAGGATTTCCATTCCCTCTGCATATCTTGTTTGGGCCCAGACCACGACGTCTCGGGCTGTCGCTTTTGCGCTACCTTCAATAAACGCACTATTAAGCGTCGGGCGGAGTTCACCCAGCACTACTTTGGTAAAGCTTTTGATTATAAAATGTCGTCGGACACTCTGACTACCGTTTTGTCCAAAAAACACAAGGAAAGGGACCGAAACGCGAGGCCTGCGGTCCCCGCCAACACCACGCCAAAACAGGCTACACATGGTCCGGTTCTCAGCGAGACGCCTTTGCAGTCCCTGACTACCGACGACACTCCTTTGGCGGTGTCCTCTGTACCCGAGACCGCTGGGACCTCGGCCCTATCCCAGACTACAACCGAAGCCTCTGCTAATGTTTAGCCTACTAATGTGGACAGGTCCACCTCCACCCATGGTGTATTTAGGCCCTCATCTTCTTTTTCAATTAAGGCCTTTACTAAATCCAAAGCAGCCAGGCATCCCACGAGGCCTGTTGCACAGGGCCCATCTCCAGGTCCCATGCCTAAAAAAGAGATGCTTAAAATGGCTGAGGATTTAATTACTCTTATCAGAGGTTCTCAACCCCCTCCAGACAAGAGACCCAGAGTGGAGGAAGAGTCACCTTCTTCTGATCAGGGATCCATTTTATCAGAACTTTCTGATGCAGAGGAACACTCTTACTCTCCTTTTGAGGATTTGGATGCAGAACAGTCCATTCCTTCTGTATCCCCTCCTGAGGATTTTTCATTTGGGGAAACCTTGCACACCTTGAGGGAACACTTCCATTGGGAAGGCCAAGACTTTTCAGATTCCAAGAAAAGACTTGGGGAATTTCTTTTGTTACCTCAACACAGACCTCTGGCTATACCCCCTGTTTTGGACATACTGGATGATGTCTATTCGAGGCTTGTCTTAACCGGATTCTCTGCCTCCTGCACCAGTCAAACCTGATAGGTATTACAGAGTACCCAGCTCTCACCAATTTCTCTTCAAAAGCCATAATGCTGACTCTGAAACCATTTCACAAGGCCCCAAGGGATTGAAGGCCTCCACTGCCAAGAATCCACTTCCTGCAGAAAGGGAATCAAGATCTTTAGAAAGGTGGGGTAAAAGGTATATACCTCGCCACCCTAGCCATGAGGGCTTTAAATTGTCAGTTTCATATGCTTAAATATCAGCAGTTCCTGTTATCACAATTAAGGAACAAAATGTCTCAACCTGAACAACCAGATTTAAAGGAGTTACAGGATATGATGCATAGTGCAGAGCAAGTGGGTAAACACACCTTACAATGTGGTTATGATGCCCTAGAGGCCTCAAGTAGAGCAGCTGCTACAGGATCAGTCATTCGCAGACATGCCTGGCTTAGGGAACAAAATTTGCCTGATCATGTGAAAGCTAAACTTCTAGATGCTCCTTTACAAAAGGATGTGCTGTTTGGTACTAATGCTGAGGAGATACTACGGAAAATGGAAGAAAAAGCCAAATCTATGCAAACTGTCAAAGCTTTCTTACAGGTCCAGCCACCACGTTTCAGCAGAAATTGGCCTTCAAAAAACTGGTCCTTTCCAGCCACTGACAAGCCCCAAAGAGGTAGATACAGACACACAAGGGGCAGAGGGCAATCACAAGGATCATATAGAGGCCGACAATGGCAAACTCCAGCACCAAGAGGTGGCGAAGACAGTGCACAACAATACAGGAAGCAAACCCAATGACTCCCTCATTTCCATGCCAAGCATGGCTCAGCTGGCAGCACCTTTGGGAGGGAAACTAGCATTATTTGCAATCAGTTGGCATATTGTCACAACAGACAAATGGATCCTGGACATTATAAACAGAGGCTACAAATTTGAATTTCACACTCTTCCAAAAATGAGAGGCATGCCAAACCTGCCACAAAATCAAAGGGCAGAGGCACAACTGCAAATTTCAAAGCTCATAAGCATGAGAGCTATTCAAGAGGTACCTACTCACCAACAAGGTCAAGGCTTTTATTCAAGGCTTTTTCTGGTATCAAGGAAAGGAACCGACTGGAGACCCATTTTGGACTTATCCATCCTAAACACATTTCTACTCGTACCAAAATTCAAGATGCTCACATTACAGCAGCTTCTTCCCATGCTGGGCAAGTAGTTTTGGCTGGTAACATTGGACCTCAAGGAGGCATACCTGCATGTCCCAATCAGACAAAGCTGCAGAAGATACCTCAGATTTCTTGCAGGTTCAATCCACTGTCAATTCTCTGCATTGCCCTTTGGCTTATCTACTGCGCCCAGAGTATTCACAAAGTGCCTGGCATCAGTAATTGCCTACTGCAGACTTCAAGGGATACAAATTTACCCTTATCTGGATGACTGCCTGATCCAAGCAGACAGCAAGCACATACTTCTGGAACATCTGGCATATGTGACACGGTTACTGCTTTCTCTGGGATATACAATCAACAAAGAAATCAAGGCTAACACCATCTCAGAAAATAACTTTCCTGGGTGCCAACTTGGACACAAACACCCAGATGGCCTACCTTACGCCAGAAAAACAGGGGCAACTATCTCAGTACTTCAAAATACTAGCAAAAAGTACCAGGCTTACTGCAAGGAAAATCCTGCAGGCTCTGGGATTCATGGCATCTTGCATTCTTTTAATCCCATGTGCAAAGCTGCATATGAGGAAACTTCAATGGTACCTAAAAAACCTATGGTCTCAACACAGTCACAGTTTGGAAACAATAATAGCAATAATTCCATGTTTGCAAAAGGAATTTCTATGGTGGACCCAAGCATGTCAAGCAAACACAGGCCTCCCATTCTGCAAGCCTCAAGCAAAGCAAGTCATCACCACAGATGCCTCAGATTACGCCTGGGGGGCGCACATGATGGACAGGTGCATTCAGGGCAAATGGTCCCAAAAGGAAAAGCACCTTCACATCAATCAAAAAGAAATGCTAGCAGTAATAAATGCAATTACAGCTTTCAAGGACTTCCTGCATCCAGGACAATTACTGATAAGAACAGACAACACCACAGTAATGTGGTACATAAACAAACAAGGAGGAACACATTCATACCCCTTGTGCAGACTAGCCATGACTCTTTGGAACTTGGCTCTGGAAAGGCAAATCGAACTTCAAGCACAGTACTTGCCAGGATTGGAAAACACACTGGCAGACAATCTAGCAGAAATATGACAGATCCACACGAATGGAAGTTACATCCTCAGGTGTTTACAGACATAATCCAAGCGTGGGGGAGGCCAGACATAGATCTTTTTGCCTCCCACAGGAATCATTAATTGGAAAAGTTTTGTTCGAGGACCTTTCATCCAAAGGCCTGGAGAGTGGACGCCCTTTCATTCAGTTGGACAGCATGGACAGTTTACGCATTCCCACCTCTGCCTCTTCTGCCCAAGGTGCTTTTGAAAGCAAGAACAGACAAACCGAAGATGATACTGATTGCTCCAGATTGGCCAATGCAACAGTGGTACCCACTCCTGAGGAGCTTAACACGTACTCCTCCCTGGTCCCTGCCTCTAATGCCTCTTCTGCTGACTCAGCACAGCTACAAAACTCTTCACAGTCAGCTGAAAACACTCAATCTCGCTGCATGGAAAAGTCCTTAACACCACAACAGACCCTACTCTCCAAGGAGGTGCAGGATGTCATTTTGGAGGCCAGAAGGCCATCTACTACAAAAGCTTACTCCACAAAATGGAAGCGGTTTTGCTCTTGGAATGAGAAAAGAGGCCAGGACCCTAGAAAACTGAACTTGCCTCAGGTATTACAGTATCTAGCTGAGCTGCTGAACAGTGGACTTTCATTTTCTTCCATAAAAATCCATGCCTCAGCCATTTCTGCAGAATTCAACACGGATCCTCCTTTATTTTCTCACCCACTCTTACGACAGTTCCTCAGAGGGCTAAGAATATAAGACCACCAAGGAAGCAACCAATACCAGCCTGGGATCTTAATTACATACTAGAAAAATTAACATTGCCTCCTTTTGAACCAGCTGCCTCAACAGATTTGCAATATTTGTCCTGGAAAACAGCCTTCCTTCTGGCTATCACTTCAGCTCGTAGGGTTTCTGAACTACAGGCCCTCATGGCGGTGCAGCCCTTTCTCATTTTCCATCAGGACAGGGTTTCCCTTCGTACCAACCCAACATTTATGCCTCAAGTGGTATCCAGGGTAGCTTTAAATCAAGCCATACACCTACCTACCTTTTACCCCAATCCTCAAAACAAAGGGGAAAGGCTGCTACACTCTTTAGACATCCATAGGCAGCTACATTATTATTTGGACAGAACAAAGTCCTTCGGGAAATCAGAACAACTCTTTGTGTCCTATGCTGTAGGGGCTCAAGGGAAGCCAGTTACAAAACAGACTATTTCAAAGTGGATACGCCACTGCATACAGTTTTGTTATTCCTATCATGGGAAATCTGTTCCTACAGGTATCAGATCACACTCCACCAGGGCCACAGCTACCTCTACAGCCTTCCTCAGAGGAGTTCCTACCAAAGATATTTTGGAGGCAGCCACTTGGAGTTCTGTGCATACCTTCACAAAACACTACCACCTGCCTTTATATTCCAAAACTAGAGCAGGCTTTGCCACTGCTGTGTTGCAGGGCATTCTGGCTCATCCCAGTTCCACCTAGTGCCTACCACCCTGTGCGTAGCTTTGGGATTCTACCCATCTGTGATTACTGCAGCTGTATGCACGATGAACATAGTACAGATGTTCATCGTGCATACAGCTGCAGTAATCACAGATGGGTTTTCTGCCGTCAGGCGGTCCCTCGGTCGGCCGAATTCCAAAGTCTTGGTCCGGCGTCGGTTGTTGTCGCTTTCTCTTTTGACATCAGAGAGGCCAGAGTATATAAGACACAGCCGACGCCATGTTCTTCAGTCTTTTTTGCCGCACGGTGCCCGAAGCAGAAGCAGTTCGCAAGTGCCGGTCGGCCAGCTCCTGAATTACGAATATTTTGGAAACCGAAGTCTTCATTAAAGCTAAGTACCCCGTTGTGGAAACTTTTCTTGCCTCAGACCGATGTCAGAAAAAGTTAATAATTGTATTTCTTGTGGGAAGCAAATACCGCATAAGGATTTCCATTCCCTCTGCATACCTTGTTTGGGCCCAGACCACGACGTCTCGGGCTGTCGCTTTTGCGCTACCTTCAATAAACGCACTATTAAGCGTCGGGCGGAGTTCGCCCAGCACTCCTTTGGTAAAGCTTTTGATTATAAGATGTCATCGGACACTCCGACTACCGTTTTGTCCAAAAAACGCAAGGAAAAGGACCGACACGCGAGGCCAGCGGTCCCCGCTGACACCATGCCAAAACAAGCTACACGTGGTCCGGTTCTCAACGAGACGCCTTTGCAGTCCCTGACTACCGACGACACTCCTTTGGCGATGTCCTCTGTACCCGAGACCGTTGGGACCTCGGCCCTTTCCCAGACTACAACCGAAGCCTCTGCTAATGTTGAGCCTACTAATGTGGACAGGTCCGCCTCCACCCATGGTGTATTTAGGCCCTCATCTTCTTTTTCAATTAAGGCCTTTACTAAATCCAAAGCAGCCAGGCATCCCACGAGGCCTGTTGCACAGGGCCCATCTCCAGGTCCCATGCCTAAAAAACAGATGCTTAAAATGGCTGAGGATTTAATTACTCTTATCAGAGGTTCTCAACCCCCTCCAGACAAGAGACCCAGAGTGGAGGAAGATTCACCCTCTTCTGATCAGGGATCCATTTTATCAGAACATTCTGATGCAGAGGAACACTCTTACTCTCCTTTTGAGGATTCGGATGCAGAACAGTCCATTCCTTCTGTATCCCCTCCTGAGGATTTTTCCTTTGAGGAAACCTTGCACACCTTGAGGGAACAATTCCATTGGGAAGGCCAAGACTTCTCAGATTCCAAGAAAAGACTTAGGGAATTTCTTTTGTTACCTCAACACAGACCTCTGGCTATACCCCCTGTTTTGGACAAGGGATTGAAGGCCTCCACTGCCAAAAATCCACTTCCTGCAGAAAGGGAATCAAGATCTTTAGAAAGGTGGGGTAAAAAGGTATATACCTCGGCCACCCTAGCCATGAGGGCCTTAAATTGTCAGTTTCATATGCTTAAATATCAACAGTTCCTGTTATCACAATTAAGGAACAAAATGTCTCAACCTGAACAATCAGATTTAAAGGAGTTACAGGATATGATGCATAGTGCAGAGCAAGTGGGTAAACACACCTTACAATGTGGTTATGATGCCCTAGAGGCCTCAAGTAGAGCGGCTGCTACAGGATCAGTCATTCGCAGACATGCCTGGCTTAGGGAACAAAATTTGCCTGATCATGTGAAAGCTAAACTTCTAGATGCTCCTTTACAAAAGGATGTGCTGTTTGGTACTAATGCTGAGGAGATACTACGGAAAATGGAAGAAAAAGCCAAATCTATGCAAACTGTCAAAGCTTTTTTACAGGTCCAACCACCACGTTTTAGCAGAAATTGGCCTTCAAAAAACTGGTCCTTTCCAGCCACTGACAAGCCCCAAAGAGGTAGATACAGACGCACAAGGGGAAGAGGGCAACAACAAGGATCATATAGAGGTCGACAATGGCAAACTCCAGCACCAAGAGGTGGCGAAGACAGTGCACAACAATACAGGAAGCAAACCCAATGACTCCCTCATTTCCATGCCAAGCATGTCTCAGCTGGCAGCACCTTTGGGAGGGAAACTAGCATTATTTGCAAGCAATTGGCATATTGTCACAACAGACAAATGGATCCTGGACATTATAAACAGAGGCTACAAATTTCAATTTCACACTCTTCCAAAATGAGAGGCATGCCAAACCTGCCACAAAATCAAAGGGCAGAGGCACAACTGCAAATTTCAAAGCTCATAAGCATGAGAGCTATTCAAGAGGTACCTACTCACCAACAAGGTCAAGGTTTTTATTCAAGACTTTTTCTGGTACCAAGGAAAGGAACCGACTGGAGACCCATTTTGGACTTATCGAGCCTAAACACATTTCTACTGCACTAAAAATTCAAGATGCTCACATTACAGCAGCTTCTTCCCATGCTGGGCAAGGAGTTTTGGCTGGTAACATTGGACCTCAAGGAGGCATACCTGCATGTCCTAATCAGACAAAGCTGCAGAAGATACCTCAGTTTTCTTGCAGGTTCAATCCACTATCATTTCTCTGCATTGCCCTTTGGCTTATCTACTGCGCCCATAGTATTCACAAAGTGCCTGGCATCAGTGATTGCCTACTGCAGACTTCAAGGGATACAAATTTACCCTTATCTGGATGACTGCCTGATCCAAGCGGACAGCAAGCACATACTTCAGGAACATCTGGCATATGTGACACGGTTACTGCTTTCTCTGGGATATACAATCAACAAAGAGAAATCAAGGCTAACACCATCTCAGAAAATAACTTTCCTGGATGCCAACTTGGACACAAACACCCAGATGGCCTACCTTACGCCAGAAAACCAGGGGCAGCTATCTCAGTACTTCGAAATACTAGCAAAAGTACCAGGCTTACTGCAAGGAAAATCCTGCAGGCTCTGGGATTCATGGCATCTTGCATTCTTTTAATCCCATGTGCAAAGCTGCATATGAGGAAACTTCAATGGTACCTAAAAAAACTATGGTCTCAACACAGTCACAGTTTGGAAACAGTACTACCAATAATTCCATGTTTGCAAAAGGAATTTCTATGGTGGGCTCAAGCATGTCAAGCAAACACAGGTCTCCCATTGTGCAAGCCTCAAGCAAAACAAGTCATAACCACAGACGCCTCAGATTACGCCTGGGGGGCACACATGATGGACAGGTGCATTCAGGGCAAATGGTCCCAAAAGGAAAAGCACCTTCACATCAATCAAAAAGAAATGCTAGCAGTAATAAATGCAATTACAGCTTTCAAGGACTTCCTGCATCCAGGACAATTACTGATAAGAACAGACAACACCACAGTAATGTGGTACATAAACAAACAAGGAGGAACACATTCATACCCCTTGTGCAGACTAGCCATGACTCTTTGGAACTTGGCTCTGGAAAGACAAATCGAACTTCAAGCACAGTACTTGCCAGGACTGGAAAACACACTGGCAGACACTCTAAGCAGAAATATGACAGATCCACACGAATGGAAGTTACATCCTCAGGTGTTTACTGAGATAATCCAAGCGTGGGGGAGGCCAGACATAGATCTTTTTGCCTCCCACAGGAACCATCAACTGAAAAAGTTTTGTTCAAGGACCTTTCATCCAAAGGCCTGGAAAGTGGATGCCCTTTCATTCAGTTGGACAGCATGGACAGTTTATGCATTCCCACCTCTGCCCCTTCTGCCCAAGGTGCTTTTGAAAGCAAGGACAGACAAACCGAAGATGATACTGATTGCTCCAGATTGGCCAAGGCAACACTGGTATCCACTCCTGAGGAGCCTAACACATACTCCTCCCTGGTCCCTGCCTCTAATGCCTCTCCTACTGACTCAGAACAGCTACAAAACTCTTCACAGTCAGCTGAAAACACTCAACCTCGCTGCATGGAAAATTCCTTGACACCACAACAGTCCCTACTCTCCAAGGAGGTGCAGGATGTCATTTTGGAGGCCAGAAGACCATCTACTAGAAAAGCTTCCTCCGCAAAATGGAAGCGGTTTTGCTGTTGGAATGAGAAAAGAGGCCAGGACCCTAGAAAATTGAGCTTGCCTCAGGTTTTACAGTACCTAGCTGAACTGCTTAACAGTGGACTTTCATTTTCTTCCATAAAAATACATGCCTCAGCCATTTCTGCAGAATTCAACACGGATCCCCCTTTATTCTCTCACCCACTCTTACGACAGTTCCTCAGAGGGGCTAAGAATATAAGACCTCCAAGGAAGCAACCAATACCAGCCTGGAACCTTAATTACATACTAGAAAAATTAACATTGCCTCCCTTTGAACCTGCTGCCTCAACAGATCTGCAACATTTGTCCTGGAAAACAGCTTTCCTTCTGGCCATCACTTCAGCTCGTAGGGATGTTCTTCATCTCACATTGCTGCAGTCCTTACTTATGGGTAGTCCGCTGTCCTCGGTCGGCCCGAATACCAAAGTATTAGGCTGACGTCAGTCATGGGCGCCTAGATCTGACATCAGAGCATCAGGGTATAAAGGCGCATGACCGACGTCATATCCTCAGTCTTTTTTGCCGCATGGTCCGATGCAGAAGCAGCGTTGCAAGTGCCGTTCGGCGTTCTGAAATTTTTCGTTTTCGGAGTTTCAGACCGAAACCAAGTTGGGCTAAGTACCCGTTGGGAATATTTTTGTTTTTTCTTGCCTCAGTTTCTTACCGGATGTCAGAAAAAGTGAATAATTGTATTTCTTGTGGGAAACAGATACCGCATAGGGATTACCACTCGCTTTGTATTCCTTGTTTGGGACCGAGCACGGCGTAGTTGGGTGTCGGTTTTGTGCTAGGTTTAATAAGCGCACTATAAAGCGGAGGTTAGATTGCGCTAGGTTAGTCTTTGGCAAGAGGTGTAATTATAATATGCCGTCGGATGTTCCGGCGCCTGCTTCTACTAAGCGCAAAGACAAATCTTTAAAGCCTAGGCAGGATGATTCGTCCGTTTCAGACGCCGGACCTTTAGAAGCTACAGCTGAACAGGTGGATCCGGCTGAAGTTTCTGTTGAGTCCCAGGGAAACTTTGATTTTACAAGATGTGGCCTCTCAGGAGGCAGGTCAGGCTGAAGGGGCCTCTCAGGTTACTATTCTCCCTTCTATGCCTGAGGTGGTTAGGCCTTCTGCTACTGTTTCTAAGGCTCCTTCTAAGGGCAGGTCTGTGTTGCCTTCCTCTGGTGTCAGTTCTGGTTCTTCAGGGTCTGTGCCTAAAAAGCACATGCTTAAAATGGCAGAGGATTTGATTACTTTAATTAGAGGTTCTATGCCCCTTCCTGATAAGAGGCCCAGGATGGAGCCAGAGTTGGAAAGTTTGGAGCAGGCCTCAGATGATTCAGAGTCTTCTGCTGAAGACATTCAAGATTTCCCTCCTTATTCTGATTCTGATGCAGAGGATTCCACTCCTTCTGCTTCTCCTCCAGAGGATTTTTCATTTTCAGAAACTCTGCATTCCATGAGGGAGCATTTTAAGTGGGAGGGACAGGATTACTCTGATTCACAGAAGAGGCTTAGGGAGTTCTTGTTTTTACCACAGCATAGACCCTTAGCTATACCTCCGGTTTTGGATGTTTCAGATGTTTTCTCGGAAGCTTCCCTTAATCCAGATTCTGTGCCTCCTGCCCCAGTTAAACCGGACAGGTATTACAGGGTGCCTGAGGCTCATAAATATCTGTATAAGAGTCCTAGGGCGGACCCAGAAACTATTAGTCAGGGGCCTAAGGGTGTTAGAGCCTCTGTTGTTAAGAATCCGGTTCCTCTGGATAAGGAAGCTAGAGCTTTGGATAGATGGGGTAAGAAGGTGTATACCTCTTCTACTTTAGCAATGAGAGCTTTGAACTGCCAGTTTCATATGTTGAAGTATCAGAATTTCCTACTTTCTCAGCTAAGATCTAAAGTGGATGCTTTGGCAGAGGGTATAGAGTGTAAAGAATTGCAGGATTTAGTGCATGTTTCTGAACAGGTGGGTAAGCACTCTTTGCAATGTGGTTTTGATGCTTTACAGGCTTCTTCTAGGGTGGCTGCCACTGGTTCAGTTATTCGAGGCACGCCTGGCTTAAGGATCAGAATTTGTCTGAGCATGTTAAGTCTAGAATTCTGGATGCCCCTTTACAGTCTGAAGTTTTGTTTGGTCCTCCTGTGGAGTCTGTCTTAAAGAAAATGGAAGACAAGGCTAAGTCTATGCAGACTGTTAAAGATTTTTGCAGGTACAACTTCCAAAGTTTAGTAGAAATTGGCCTACTAAGGGGTGGACGTACCCTTCTTCTGATTCTCAGTCTAGGGGTAGATCTAGGCGTGGTAGGGGCAGAGCTCAGAGTACCTTCAGGCCGAGACAATGGAGTTCGCCTGCTCAATCTGCTGGTGAGGGCAGGGGCCAGTCCTTTCGTAAACAGGCCCAATGACCTGCATTTTCAGCTGCCAGATTCTTCTTGCCTGGCAGCTCCTTTGGGAGGAAAGTTGGCTCTTTTCAAGCAAAATTGGCATTTAGTCACCCAGGACAAATGGGTATTGGACATTATAAACCGAGGTTACAAGTTCTATTTCCACACCATGCCTCCTTTCAAAGGCATGCCAGGCGTCCTCCTCGGCAAAGGATAGAGGCTCACAGACAAATTTCTTTACTTCTTCAAATAGGAGCTATACAGCCAGTTCCTCTGTCAGAAGTGGGCCTAGGATTTTATTCTCGCCTGTTTCTAGTTCCAAAGAAAGGGAACACGTGGAGACCAATTTTGGATTTATCTATCCTCAACACTTACCTGGACATTCCAAAGTTCAAGATGCTGACTTTACAACAACTTTTACCTCTGTTGGGAAAAGATCACTGGATGGTTACTCTGGATCTCAAAGAGGCTTACCTTCATGTTCCTATCAGGCCCAGTTGCAGGAGGTACCTGCGTTTTCGGGATGGAAATTTACATTATCAGTTCTCTGCATTGCCCTTTGGCTTATCTACTGCACCCAGAGTGTTCACAAAGGTTCTGGCTCCAGTGATAGCATTTTTCAGACTAAGAGGAATACAGATTTATCCTTATTTGGACGACTGCCTGATTATTGCACAAGCAAAGGACGAACTTCTTCATCATCTACAGTATGTGATGGCAGTGTTAAGTTGCCTAGGGTATTCTGTGAACGAAACAAAGTCCAGTCTAGTACCCTCTCAGGACATGTGCTTTCTGGGTGTGAGACTGAATACAGCTTCCCAGATGGCCTTTTGACCCCGGACAAACAAAGAAGCCTTTCTCTTTATTTCCAGCAAATGTCTCTGGTCCAGGCTGACTGCAAGGACAGTCCTTCAAGCCTTGGGGTTCATGGCATCTTGTATTCTGGTGCTTCCCAATGCCAAATTGCATATGAGGAAGCTTCAATGGTATCTCAAAAATGTGTGGACACAGCACTGCCAAGATCTAGACACTGTCATTCAGATAATACCTTGCATTCAGAAGGAGTTTTTGCGGTGGGCTCAGGAATGTCACCTAAACAAGGGACTCTCTGTGACCCGGCCAGAGGCGAGTCAGATTCTAACGACAGATGCCTCGGACAAGGCCTGGGGAGCACACCTCAATGGAAAATGGGTGCAAAACACGTGACCTGTCAAACTCCAACATTTGCATATCAACTTGAAGGAAATGTTAGCAGTCCAGTTTGCATTGATGGCTTTCAAAGATTTACTTCACCCAGGGCAGGTGTTGATTCAAACAGACAACACTACTGTCATGTGGTACATCAACAAGCAGGGGAACCCATTCTTACCCTCTTTGCAGGCAAGCGATGATTCTGTGGGAAACTGCTCTCAATCTACACCTCAATCTTCAGGCAAGGTTTCTACCAGGAGCACAGAACTCCTTAGCAGATGTATTGAGCAGACAAATAGTGGATCCTCACGAGTGGAAATTGGATCCTCATGTATTTCATCAGTTGACAGTGTTATGGGGAACTCCAGACATAGATCTGTTCGCTTCTCCACTAAATTGCCAGTTGCCAAAGTTTTGCACAAAAATGTTTCATCACACAGCTTGGAAGGTGGACGCTCTATCATTCAGTTGGAACAATCTGCATGTATATGCCTTTCCACCTCTGCCTCTGCTTCCCAAGGTACTTTTGAAGGCCAGACAAGACAAGCCAACCATGATTTTGATAGCACCGGATTGGCCTCGACAACACTGGTACCCACTACTGAGGAGTTTAGTACGAGAACCTCCATGGCCTCTGCCTTTGATTCCGCACCTTTTGTCACAAGAGGACACTCACTTCCTCAATGTCAAGATTCAGTCTCTGCATCTAACAGCCTGGCATATTCTGTTTTAGACTCTGGAGGGTCTCAGCTTCCACAACAAGTTTTGAATGTTATTTTGTAGGCCAGGAGGCCTAGTACCAGGAAAGTTACGCTGATAAATGGAGGAGATTTTTATTTGGAGCAAAGGAAAGGACCTTGATGTCTCCAAACCTGATTTAAGTGTTGCTCTTCAATATCTTACTGAGCTATTGGACAAGGGTTTGTCTTTCTCCTCAATAAAGGTTCATGCTGCAGCCATTTCTGCTCACTATGATTGTGACCCTCCTTTATTCTCTCATCCTTGGTTTAAGCAATTTCTTAGAGGGCAAAGAATATAAGACCCCCGTAGAGCTCCTACTCCTGCTTGGGATCTCAATTTTGTGTTGGAAAACTTACTCTACAACCTTTTGAGCCTGCAGCTACTGCCGAGTTAAAGTATTTGTCATGGAAAACTGCTTTTTAGTTGGCCATTACCTCTGCAAGAAGGGTTTCTGAATTACAGGCCCTCATGGCAGTGGAGCCTTTCCTGATTTTTCATAAGGATAGGGTATCTTTGCGTACTAATCCTTCCTTTATGCCTAAAGTGGTTTCTAGTGTGGCCTTAAATCAAACTATTCATTTGCCTACTTTTTATGCAAACCCCCAAAATAAAGGGAGAAAATTTTGCATACTTTGGATATTCACAGGCAGTTGCGTTATTATTTGAGCAGAACCAAGGAGTTCAGACAGGCTCAGCAATTGTTTGTTTCTTTTGCTTTGGGTTCACAGGGTAAACCTGTTTCAAAACAAACTATTTCTAAATGGATTGGGTTTTGTATTTCTTTCTGTTACTCCCATCATGATAAGGAGATTCCTGCTGGAATCAGGCCTCATTCCACTAGGGCTACTGCTACTTCTCTGCCTTTCTAAGGGGTAGCTACAAAAGACATTTTGGAGGCAGCTACTTGGAGTTCAGTGCATACCTTTTCTAAACATTACCACCTTCCTCTTTATTCTAAGTCTAGGGCTGGATTTGCCACTGCAATTTTACAGGGCATTTTAGCGCCCCTAATGCTTTATGATTTTTACCATCCTCCCTTTCCCTTTGCTTTGGGATTCTACCCATAAGTAAGGACTGCAGCAATGTGAGATGAAGAACATAGTACAGTTTTGTACCTACCATAAATGTAGATGCTCGAAGATCCACATTGCTGCAGTCCAAACCCTCCCTCCTTCCCCACTGTAGTTTGACTTGGTGCTATGCTTTAGGTGATGGTTGTTGTTGGGCATGTTTTTGGGAGATATTCTGTTTTTGGCTGTGGCCTTTCTGGTTTGGCCTTCTGACATCTGGGGCAAGAAAAGACTGAGGATATGACGTCGGTCATGCGCCTTTATACCCTGACGCTCTGATGTCAGATCTAGGCGCCCATGACCGACGTCAGCCTAATACTTTGGTATTCGGGCTGACCGAGGACAGCGGACTACCCATAAGTAAGGACTGCAGCAATGTGGATCTTCGAACATCTACATTTATGGTAGGTACAAAACTGTACTTTTCTGAACTACAGGCCCTCATGGCGGTGCAGCCCTTCCTCATCTTCCATCAGGACAGGGTTTCCCTTCGTACCAACCCATCTTTTATGCCAAAAGTGGTTTCCAGGGTAGCCTTAAATCAAGCCATACACCTACCTACCTTTTATCCTAACCCTCAAAACAAAGGGCTGTTTCACACTTTAGACATCCATAGGCAGCTACGTTATTATTTGGACAGAACAAAGCCCTTCAGGAAATCAGAACAACTTTTTGTGTCCTATGCGTAGGGGCACAAGGAAACCAGTTACCAAACAGACCATTTCAAGTGGATTGGCCACTGCATACGGTTTTGTTATTCCTATCATGGGAAATCTGTCCCTACTGGTATCAGATCTCACTCCACCAGGGCCACAGCCACCTCTACAGCCTTCCTCAGAGGCGTTCCTACTAAGGATATTTTGGAGGCAGCCACTTGGAGTTCTGTACATACCTTCACAAAACACTACCACCTACCCTTATATTCCAGAACAAGAGCAGGCTTTGCCACTGCTGTTTTGCAGGGCATTCTGGCTCAACCCAGTTCCTCATAGTACCTACCACCCTATGCATAGCTTTGGGACTCTACCCATCTGTGATTACTGCAGCTGTATGCACGATGAACATAGTACAGTTTTGTACCTACCATAAATGTAGATGTTCGAGTGCTAATACAGCTGCAGTACAGGTTTCCCTCCCTCCTTCCCCACTTGGTAAAGGCATGGGGCCTAACAACCTCTTCATACCACCTGACTGGGTTATCCTGCTATGTTTTATTTGCTTGCTTACACTGATTTTGCATTACATTGCATTGCCTGCATATGTAGATAAGCCTTATTTATGTATTGCCTTCCTTTTGGGGGCACCTGACATCTGGGGCAAGAAAGACTGAAGAACATGGCGTCGGCTGTGTCTTATATACTCTGGCCTTACTGACGTCAGAAGAGTAAGCGACGACAACCGACACCGGACCAAGACTTTGGAATTCGGCCGACCGCAGACCCGCCTGACGGCAGAAAACCCATCTGTGATTACTGCAGCTGTATTAGCACTCAAACATCTACATTTATGGTAGGTACAAAACTGTACTTTTCAGAGCAGGATCTATGGGCTTTCAGTTTGCCATTGCTTTTTGCAGACAAAAAAATATTCAAATTTACCCATACTTAGATGACTGCCTAATTCAGGCAGACAGTCAGGAAAAGCTGCTACAGCACCTGAGCTTTGTAAAGGACCTACTGCCCTCCCTGGGGTATACTATCAATGTAAAGAAATCAAAACTAGTTCCCATACAAAACATTATATTCCTGGGAGCAAGCCTGGACACAGCATCCCAGATGGCATTCCTTACTCCAGAAAAACAAGCCTACCTGACAGGTTACTTCTTTCACCTCAAAAAGTCACCAGAACCCAGTTATCCACAAGGAAAATACTGCAAGTTCTAGGGTTCATGGCCTCTTGCATTCTACTCATTCCATATAAGGACACTACAGTGGTACCTAAAAAGCCTTTGGTGTCAGCACCCTCAAGACCTGGAAACTCTTACACCAATGATACCTTGTCTAAGGAAAGATTTTCTTTGGTGGACAGCAGCATGCAACCACAACAAGGGACTTCCCTTCTCACAACCCCACGCTGCCCAGACCCTCACCACAGACGCATCAGACTATGCCTGGGGTGCTCACCTGGACAGCAGGTGCATTCAGGGCCAATGGATCCCAAATCAAATACATCTGTACATCAACCAAAAAGAGGTTTTAGCTGTTCAGCACGCCCTGACAGCTTTCAGACCCATACTCTCCCTTCTGCAGGCTCACCATGACCCTTTGGCACACGGCCTCAGCCATGTAACTAAACCTGTTAGCACAATTCCTGCCAGGCTCTCTAAACTTTCTGGCAGACAACTTAAGCAGAAACCTGCTAAACCCACAGAACTTTCACCCTTACAACCCAGAAATGGGGCACCCCGAAGGTGGATCTCTTTGCCTCCCACTCCAATCATCAGCTCAGCAAATTCTGCACCAGGGAACCTCACAGCAAGGCCTAGAAAGTGGATGCTCTATCCTTCCATTGGGTAAACCTCTCAGTCTATGCATTTCCCCCTCTGCCACTCATTTCAAGGGTACCGCTCAAAATAAGGGAGGAAACACAGAGGGCAGTCCTGATTGCCCTATACTGGCCACGCCAGCACTGGTACTCACTGCAGCACAGCCTGTCATCCCTGCCACCATGGCACCTACCTCAAATCCCAACACTCCTGACCCAGGGGAATGGAGAATTCATGCATCCCCAATTACAGACCCTCAACTTGACAGCCTGGCTTATTCCCTGACCTCTCCTCAAGCTGCCAGCCTAAGCAAACAAGTTCTAGATGTTGTACGTAAGGCCATATGCCCCAGCACTAGAAAATCCTATGCTGACAAGTGGAAAAGGTTTTGCATTTGAATCCAGAATAAGGGAGCCGGAACGACACAGCCCTCCCTACCTGTCATCCTGGATTACTTGGCAGATCTACTACGCAGGGGTCTATTCTTCTCTTCTATTAAAATTCATTCCTCAGCCATCTCTGCTCATTTCAGCACAGAGCCACCTCTCTTCTCACACCCTCTCATCAAACAGTTCCTAAGAGGTGCTAACAACTTAAGGCCACTCAGAAGAGCTCCTACCCCAGCTTGGGACCTTAACTTTGTGTTGGAAAAGCTCACCCTGCCCCCTTTGAATTTGCAGTGTCAGCAGAGTTAAAATTCCTCTCTTGGAAGACGGCCTTGCTTCTGGCCATCACTTCAGCTAGAAGAGTATCAGAGCTACAAGCACTTATGGCTGTAGAGCCCTTCATCATTTTCCATGTTGACAGGGTCTCCCTCAGGACTAACCCATCCTACATACCTAAAGTGGTGTCCAGTGTGGCTCTCAACCAACCATTCATTTGCCCACCTTTTTCCCTAACTCACAAAACAAGGGGGAAAGGATTATGCGCTCTCTAGATGTGCACATATAGCTCAGATTCTACCTGGACAGGACTAAATCTTTTAGAAAAACTGATCAATTGCTGGTCAGCTTCGCTGCAGGAGCAGAGGGCAAGGCCATATCCAAAAAAGAATCTCCAAATGAATAGCACATTGCATCCATTTGTGCTACAAACAGCATGGGAAACCACCCCCAAAGGGGGTCAGGACACATTCCACCAGAGCAACCTCCACCTTTGCAGCTTTTCTCAGAGGGGTCCCCACCAGGGAAATCCTGGAGGCTGCAACATGGACATCCTGTTCATACCTTCACCAAGCATTACCACCTGCCTATCTTCTCCAAATCCAGGGCAGGCTTTGCCACCGCAGTCTTGCAGGGCATCCTAGCCAGCCGCCAGTCTTCTTGAGTGCCTCCACCCTTTTCTTCAGCTTTGGGAATTAACCCAAATGTGATGACTGCAACAGTGAAACACAAAGAACATAGTACAGTCATGTACACTTACCATAAATGTAGATGTTCGAGTGTATTCACTGTTGCAGTCCTGGTTTCCCTCACTCCATCCCCCTTGTCTTTCTCTCTCTCTCTCTTTCTCTCCTTACAAGGAAATTTTGGTATTTACTTTCTGCTGGTGATGGTCTTCCACCATAACCTAGCTCCCTATTGGGGGCTCCTGACAGGGCAAGAAAATTTGATGTAATGGCGTCTGCTCCCTGATTTTATACCACTGACGACCTGACGTCAGTTCTGGAGCAACAGCAACCGACGCAGAAATACTATGCCTCTGGTATTCGGGCCAACTGATGGCTACCCCTGGCAGGATAACCCAAATATGATGACTGCAACAGTGAATACACTCAGACATCTACATTTATGGTAAGTGTACACAACTGTACTTTCTTTTGCAGCACTTGTTTTTAGAATTCTCAGCTGTCAGCCTCATATGTTTAAGTTTGTTTGCCTGTTGAGAGAACATGAGGAATATTTTGGCATCTGTCACTCCTTGTGGGAGAGTGTCTGAAGTGACTACCCACTGTTTGAAATGTGCTTATGACTCTGCTGATGCCACATCTAGGGCTGCTGCCACTGGCATTGTTATGAGGAGGCACCATTTTCAGTTTGACCATGGGATAAATTACCAGTCCCACAATCACAGCTTGTTTATCAGACCACTCATCTTTTACCAGGAATCCCACTGGTGTGGCACCTGGAAACCAGTATGGACCAGGGGTAAGACGCGTCCTCTGTGGTGGTTGAGGTCTTCTCAGTGGGCAATGGCACTAAGGCCATTTCTGCATGTCTTCCTATGGATTCCACCCTTTCAATAAAACCTCATGTGAAAGTGTTTTTGAAAGGAGTGTTGTATAAAAATCTACTAGGAAACTGGTGGTTCCTCCTTGGTCTTAAGTTTGTGTTAGGATGTCTAACTCTTACTCCATTTGAACCAGATCATTAGGCTTATTTGAGGTTCATAACATGGAAAACAGTTTTAATTTTATTGCAGAGTTCATTGCAGTTGTATGTTGAGTTGAAAGCTCCCATGGTGCATCTGTTTTATCCCATTTTCCACAAAAAATTGAAGTTGCTTAACTAATACACATTTATGCCTCAAGTCTTATCCAAGTTTACCTTAACTCAAGCTGTCCATTTCCTGCCTTCTTTCCAGAATGGACACTTTCACATCATGGTTAGTCATGGCTTGGACCTGCACTCTGAAGCTTTGTCTTTTGGCAGGGTTATGCTTTGTGCATTTTGGCTTGAGAAGCCCTTAATTGTCTATCAGTTTCACAGGTGATGTAATTTTTGCTGTTTGAAAATAATTT
>NC_056748.1:383111689-383261689 GCF_019279795.1 Protopterus annectens
GGCAGCCAGGCAGTTATTTGCCAGGTACATAAGCTTTTATACAGGCTGACAGTATTGTGCAGGTGGAGACAATGATAGCTGATAAACCAGAAGTGTTAGCAGCAACAGACACAGACATGTCTTACTCAAAATTTACTTGTGGCCATTTAAAGGAAGCTCTTCAGTGTATCCCTGGACAGAGATCTACCATGTGGACTGTCTTCACCAGATAAATTAAAAAAGGAAATGTATACAAATTGTAAAGCAGTTATTTCACTCTGTCATTCTGAAATGCAGCAGGGACTACCCTGCTAAACAGTGTTTACAGACATCAGTCTGGAGTAGTACTGTTCAGACAAAATGCCTTTGAGTGGCAACAGTTGAGAAGTAGAGTCTAGAGCAAGCCTGATAGCAGGTGACGAAGTCATTGTTTTTTCCCTAGATAAGAAAGTTTCACCCAGTGTTGTCTCTGACATCTCTCATATGCTGTTAGGAAGGAGCCTTTCTATCTTCAGAAAAAAAAATCATCTTGGCCACATATCTGTGGACAAGATGGTTAATTGCAAAATAGAATTCAACGCCAATCCACCCTTTTTGTGAGTGTCTGCCCTGCCTCCCGGCTTGGTTTCCATAGTGCTTCCTGTCATCAAACAAAGAGGCTGGAGCCATAGAAAATGCCGTCTTTACTGATGGGGGATCAGGGTTTTTATTAAAAAGCTCTTGCAGTACCCAGAATGAGTGGCCCTTTGGTGCCCTTTCCTAGATTCATCCATATTAATCAAACTCCTGAGAGTAAAACAATTCAATATATTAATTCTTGCAAAACCTTCTCCCTTTTCATGTGCAGAATGTTTTCATTGTGGCCCTGAAAAGCAAAGATCTTACATTCATTTTCTCATTTACAGGAAACGCAGACAGATCATTAGATTTTTTTTAATAGGTACAGCACACCTTCACTTTGCCTGCTTGATGTTTGGTCTGTCCAAGGCTCCCAAACTGTTAACCAGATGTTTAATTACACCATTTGCACATCTCGGGATGAGGAGAGTCCACATTGCCTATGTCTGTAGGACTGTCTAGTACAGTCTGAATCCCAGTAAGAGCTCCATCAGTCTGTGAATGCATAGTCCACTGCCCCACAAATTTTTTGGTGGAGTCTCAGTAAACATACGAGTCCAGCCTGACTGCTTGCCTCCAGCAGGGCTTTTTTGGAGAAGAACTGGATACCAAATCAGCAGATTGGTCCTCCCACAGGTGAACATCCAGATGTCCTTCTCTTCAGTGTTGCAGCGTTTACATATGGCTTATATTCTGCCTATCGACCCGACGTCTGGCCTGTATACAAAAGCAAGAAGTCACAGACGATGTCGGCCATAATAGGGACGTCTGCACATACAGTCTTCAGAAGTTTTTCGCTGCTGTTCAGAAACGTTGACTCATACGTTCGGTCTACTGTTGGATACTGTTGGTGTCATCTTCCAGCTTCAAAAAAGTACACCATAGGGGTTGTAATATATTGCTACTGCCTTTTGTTTTTGTTAATGTCATCCAGAAAGGGCAAGTGTAGGTGTGGAAGGCAAATTCCACATAAAGATAGTCACGAGCTTTGCGTTTTTTGCATGGGGCATCATCACGACCACTGGGCCTGCTCTATTTGTCAGGCCTTTGTTCTTAAAACATTACGCAGTCGTCTGTCAGCCTTGAATCATTATTTAGAAAATCAAAGACTCAAACGTTTGGCTAGGGATGCTATGGAAGGTTCCGTGAGTGCTTCTGAGCCATTTGTTAAGAGGAAGGTTAGCAAGGCTAGGCCTAAATCCTCTTGAGCTGTGCCTACTCCCTCCGACGTACCCCTTGAGGTTGATGAAAACTCAGTGATGCGACTGGAGGTAGATTCTGTCCCTCGATGGGTACTGGTATGGAAACCCGTCAGGAGTGTGGATCCTAGCACATCCAAGGCTATGCAGACATCTGGTTTGGACAACTTGGGGGAACCACAGCTAATTCTTGCAGAAGACTCTGGGACTCTTCCAGCTTCTTTGTTTAGGGAGGTGTTGGAGGGAAGGTTTACGCTTCTTTGTGTAGGGAGGTGTTGGAGGGAAGGTCTACGCCCATTTCCCCTCAACAGGAGGAACATGTTAAAAAGAATCAAAAAACTAAACATGTTCTGCTCCTCTTATCCCTGCATCAGATTGGGAAGTTTTTTTCGCAGAGTCTTGTTTAAGGCTCTGATGGCTAACAGCTCTGGCTTCTGCTGCAGCCAGCCCAGCCTTCTTCTCCTCCCCATTGCTACCTTTGGGGTCCCAGGGGCCTTCTTCAGGGCAGCCTGTGGAATTCCAAATTCATGACACTAATTCTGAGGAGTCTTCCTCAGATGAAGACTCTTTAGCGTATTCCACCCAGATCCCTTCTCCAGTGGAATATGCTTCCCCAGAGGAAGAGTCTAATAGGGGTGACTCTCCCATGGAGGAGCTTTCCTTTGGGGGAAACTATTAATAAAATGAGGAAATTATTTGTGGGATTCCTCTGAAATCTCAAAAGAGATATTATGAGCTACTCCAGCTGGGTGCCCCTACTCCTTCAGCAGTCCCACCAGTCCTGCCAACCTTTTTAGATGCAATTAAGGCAGCATCTAAGACTCCTGATTCACAGGCCTCAGCCCCTAAAAGACGTGATTGCTTCTGTAAGGTGCCTGAAGACTGCAAGTTTCTTTTTAAATGCCCCTCAGCTGACCCATCTGTGGTTTCCATTACTTTGGATAAATCTTCATGGAGATCTTCCTCTACCAAACTGCTTCCTTCTGATAAGGAAAGTAAAATTTTGTAAAGACTAGGTAAGAAGGTTTATACATCTTCCACCTTGGCTGTCAGAGCTCTAAATTATCAAACGCAAGTCTAGGTTTGCTTTGGCCTTGCTCACTCAGGCTACCCAAGCTCTTTGTCCATTGCCTGAATTAGAGGCTAAATCTTGCCTCTTTCTTTTTTATCATCCTCCTCCCAGGTAGCTAGACACTCAATCAAGTGTAGTTATGATGCAGTTGAGGCCTGTTCCAGAGCAGCAGCTTCTGCATCTGTTCTCAGAAGACATTCCTGGTTCTGTCTCCAGGCACTCCCTGATGACATAAAGGCAAAATTGCTTGGTGCTCCTTCCTCTTTGACAAAGCAGCTGCAGAATTATTTAAATCACTGCAGGAAAAAGGTAAGGAACTTCAGGTTTTGAAACGCTTGCTTATTTCCCCAGTTCCAAAATGTCATAGGAACTTTCCTGCCAAGACTCCCTTTGTCAGGAAACCTGCTCACTCCTCCACTTCTATTCCTTCTGGAACTAGACCTCTTAAGCCTTCTAGGAGACACCTACAGGCTAAGGCTGTTACTTCTGCTGCTGTTGCCTCTTTCAGCAGCCCTTTCAGCCCAAAGTTCTCTGTGACGCTCTGTCTTCTCACCCAGTTTATACCCCCTTTGTCTCTTCGCCTTTCTCTGTTCCTTTCTGCTTGGATGGAAATCACTCAGGACCCCTGGGTGATTTCATTTATCTGAATCGGATACTTTATGACTTGGGAGATTATCCCTCCCTTTCAGGGAATACATCAACCTCCCTCCCTTGAATCAGCTACATCTGTTTCCCTCTATTCTTACCCAACATTCTCATCAAGGCACCATCCTGTCTGTCCCTCCAGACCAGCTGGGGAGGGGATTCTACTCCAGGATGTTTCTAGTTTCAAGGAAAGATGGCCCCTGGAAGCCTGTATTACACATTTCCCTATTAAACACTTTCCTAATGGTTCCTTCTTTCAGAATGCTATCCCTGCCTGCTGTACTTCCCCTGGTGCCTCATCAAGCCTCCTTAGCTTCCCTGGATCTCAAGGATGAATACCTGATTGTCCCTATTCATCCTCCCTTCAGGAAGGTTTTCCATTTCTCTGTGGGTTCTTAGCACTATCAGTTTACTGCCTTGCCCTTTGGCCTTTCGACTGCTCCAAGGGTATTCACAAAGTGCCTGGCCCCAGCTATTACCTATTTGAGGCTAAAGGGCCTACAACTCTACTATACTTGGATTATCTATTTCTGGCCAATAGTCTAGACTTGTTAACCCAGCACCTGAACATAGCTATTCCCTTTCTGCAGGCCGTGGGTTTCTCAATAAATTTCAAAAAGTCATCCCTTCTACCAAGTCAAGACCTTGTTTTCCTGGGGTGCAGGTTCCACACAGACTTAATGATGGTTTTACCACCCATGAAGAAAGTAACTTGTCTCAAGACCTTCATGGAGGCTCTTCTGCCTCTTCCTTCTATCACGGCCAGGGAGTTTCTGAGATTGCTGGGGTTCATGGCCTCCACTATTCCCATACTGCCCTTGGCAAAACTACACATGAGAAAGTTTCAGTGGTTTCTAAAGACAGTTTGGTCCCAGTATGCTCATCCCTTAGATGTCCTGATTCCCCTGCTCCCCTGTCTGAAAAAAAAATTACATTGGTGGATACAACAACTCAATCAGAACCCTGGCCTACCTCTTCAGATAACTCCACCATTTCATCAACTCTTCATAGACGCCTCAGACTTGGGATGGGGAGCAACATTTGCTTTCAGGAAAGTTCAGGGTCTTCGGTCCCCTTCTCAAAGGAAGGAACATGTCAGCATCAGGGAAATGAGGGCTCTACTTCTAGCTCTACAGACCTTCCACTCCCTGTTTCAGCCAGGACCTCTCAAGAACCTCACAGACAATAACCACAGTCTTTTGGTATGTAAACAAGCAGGGGGCCACAAAATCTTACCTTCTCTGCTGCCTAGGCATGAAGGCATGGGAATCGGCTACTCAATACAAAGTGACTCTACATACTGTGTATCTTCCCTCAGCTCAGAATATGGTGGGAGACGCATTAAGTAGCTCTATGACACAATCTCACGAGTGGATGCTTCACAGGGCTGTGTTCCTGGATCTGTTTCACTGGTGGGGTACTCCAAAAACTGGACCTTTTTGCCTCCCCCATGAACAGACAACTTCTTCACTTATTTTGTGCAAAATGGACCCTCACCCTCCAGTGTGGACAGTGGAAGCTGTATCCTTCTGATGGAAGGGGATGTTTTTCTTTGCATTCCCCCCTTCCCCTTAATTCAGAAAGTCCTCTTGAAAATGCACAGGAGAAACCCAGAATCTTGCTAGTGACCCCCTTTTGGCCAAGACAGCACTGGTTCCCTCTTCTTCAGTTAGCCAAGGGTCATCCCTGCAAGTTACCTCACCAGATGACCTACTCACTCAGGACAAGAGATCATTGATTCACCCCATGTGTCATCCCTACAGCTAAACTTGTGGGTGATCAGCTTTTGATCCCTTTCAGGCACGTATTTACTGAGGACGTGCTATGGGTTTCGCAGGAGGCTAATAAAGCCAATACTAAAAAAATCTTACATTTCTGAGTGGAAAAGAGTTTCCATTTGGTGCCAAAAAGGAAGGAGAATCCCTTTAGTGCGAACATTCCCTTAATACTTTCTTACCTGCGTGAGCTGCTCAATAACAGTCTTTCCTATTCTTCAGTTAAGGTCCATTGTTCTGCTTTGTCTGCCTGTTTGCCTTTAGCTCCCCCTTTAGCTCCCATATTGGAAGTTAAGCTTTTCCTTAAAGGTGTCCTACATTTAAGACCCTCCAGGAAACCAGTTCCTCCTCTTTGGGATTTTAACTATGTGTTAGAAAAACTGTGCCCTTTTGAACTAGCAGCTTCTGCTTTAAAGTTCTGCACATTAAAAACTGTGCTTTTAATAACCTTAACATCTGCTAGAAGGGTCTCTGAGATTCAGGCATTGACAGCTTCCCCCCTTTCCTGGTTTTTCGTAGGGACAGAGTATCCTTGTGTACTAATCCAAGCTTCATGCCCAAAGTGGTGAATGGGTTGTCTCTTAGTCAGTCCATCCAACTGCCTACCTTTTTCCCTTCTTCACAGTCCCCCATTGAGAGGATTTTGCATACCTTGGATGTTCATAGACAACTCAGATATTATCTTGACAAAACTAAGTCCAACTTTTTCTTTCCATCCCAGAACTCTGGGGTTGGCTTTATCCAAACAAACCATCTCCTGATGGATCTTTAAGACTAGTGTGTTTTGTTATGAATTCCATGGGAAGCCTTTATCCGCATCTGTTAAGACCCATTCCACTAGCTCAGTATTCTATCCCTCCGCCTTCCCCCTACAACTTGCTGTTTTCTAGGATGATCTCCTTAGGCTCCATTTGGACTCCTTTCCTTATGGGGCTTTCTTATTCTGAAGATTGTACATGCAGACGTCCTTTTTATGATTGATGTTGTCTGTACCTTTGTGCGATGTCCTACCTATAGGCAGTGGCTCTAAGCTTTTGTATGCAGGCCGGATGTCGGGTCGATGGGCGGAATACAACCCATATGTAAAGAATACTGCAACATAGAAGAGAAGGACATCTATGGTTATGGTAAGATTTTACACAACTCCTTTCCTGGAGTTTCTGTTCAATTAAGTGACGCAGAAGAGTCGTATGACAGCAAGCTTATCGTTGATGGCACAAGGCTATATTTCTGCTACTATACTGACAGTACTCCTAGTCATTCTCAGGATTCATTGGTTCTCAGACATATCGGAACAACATCAGCAACCTTTGGAGCGAGCTTTTAAACATCTTACCACAGATTCTCTTTAATCCAGAATTAGCTCAGATGGTGGGTGTACCAGGAGCAGAATAACCCAGAGATATTAACTGTGACCACACAAGGCTCTCAGACTCTGACCACAGAGACCTCGGATTTTGCTTGCGAGTTCACACAGGCCCTGTTTAAGCCTGAGGTACATTAAGCAGATTGAACAAGACCAAGCACGTAACATCAGGCTGGAAACTGATGGTATGGTACGTCATCCTTATGATAATCGTGCAGACTAGACATGATAACTTGGAACCTGGCCTTAAAGCAGAGTTTCATTTGCAGGCCTCCTGCTTCCCTTCTATCTAAAACTGTATGGCAGAACAGCTAAGAAAATCTGTTCTCATCCAGCACAAATGCAAGTTGGACAAGCAAGCATTTCAGAAGTTAATCCAGACATGAAAAGTCACCCACATTGAATTGTTTGCCTCCTATTAGTTTTCCAGCTCACAAAACTATGCATGAAGTCTGGGCCATCCCATAATTCTCAGACCAGTAAGGTAGAAAGCTGCTTTATGCCTTCCCTTCTTTTTCTGTTCTGTCAAGAATGGTACTGAAAACAAAACTTTTACTGGGAATCCTCTTCTAGTCAAATCTAGACATGGTTCTCCAGCCGTATAAAAATGAGTAGGGAGAACTTCTTGCATTTGCCAGCAACTTGAATGCTGTTAAGTCAGCAAGTACCCTAATAGCCTGGACGATAGGAGCTATTTCCCACTCCAGGACGACTTCCCCATTGAAGTGGTATGTGTCCTGCAGGAGGCTAAGAAACCACCACCAGGAGCCCTTACCAAGAAAATGTAGAATTTCATTCCGGTGCTCAGACCACATTGTAACGTCAGCAGATGCCTTGGTATTAGATATCCTGCTGTACTTGGCAAGCTGTTTAACAATGCTCTGGCTATTACTCCAGTTAAAGTCCAGTTTCTACCTGCTGTAGCATGATTACCTATAAACCCTTTATTGACCCCTGATTTCAGAGCCAAGCAGTTTTAAATGAGATGCTCATCCTGAGACTGTTCCCCAAAGAGGGCGCCTCTTCCTTCTTGAAAATGAAATTTTGCAATAGAAAGGCTAATGTCACCTTTTGAGCCAGCCAGCACATCAGCATTAAGTAACTGGTCATGGAGGACTGTGTTGCTGGTGTCTATCGCACGAGCAGGGTGACTTTCAGAACTACAAGCCTTTATGTGCAGAGAATCCTGTGCAGTATTGCAGAAACACAAGACGACACTTAAAAAGGTCCATATTTCATATCTAAAGTGCTGGCAGAATTACCCTTGAATAACCATTACCACTACCACTATTTACTCCAAACAACAGAACAGTGAGGAAAGTTAGCTGTACATAATGGATGTACACAGGCAGTTGAGGTACTACACTGAACGTTACAAAAACCTGAGGCAAACTAACCAGCTTCTCATAGCCTTAATACCAGGGGAACAAGGCAGGCCAGTATGTAAACGGATATTATCCAAATGGCAAATTGCAATCTAAGTAATCTTTTATTATCATGATGATATGACTTTGCATGGGCAGGTGAAAGCCCACTGTAACAGGACACTGCAGCAGCCTTCTTTATAAATTTATCAACCCAGTGTAATTGTGAGGCACCTAACTGCTACAGCAGTCACACCTTTCTGTCCCACCAATCACACATTTCCCAGGCACCTTTCTGTCCCACCAATCACACATTTCCCAGGCACCTTTCTGTCCCACCAATCACACATTTCCCAGGCACCTTTCTGTCCCACCAATCACACATTTCCCAGGCACCTTTCTGTCCCACCAGTCACACATTTCCCAGGCACTGTAGGCTGAATGTGAACACCCGTAGCAGAGCAGATTTTTCCTCAGCCAGTCTAAGGGTACTTGGGTACATCATCCCTAGAGCTGTTTGCCTGTCTACATCTCAAGTATTGGAGTCTTCTAGAACTCTTGAGCAATGAATTAAGCTTCAGGCATGACCCTTGTGAAAAACATTAGTACAGCTCTATTCTGCATAATACTAGATGTGAACATATTAGGATCACTGATGCGTTATGGTGTCCCTTCTATTTGTTGTAGAAGCTTTAGTCACTTCATGAGAAACCCAGGTGATGCACAGCAGGAGGTGGGGAGCACCTTCCTGTTTATTTCCCAGATATTTCCTTTCATAACTTTTTTTGAGGAAAATTGTTAACCCCATCTTTCTAGGGATATAAACTGACTAGACCATTACCTGGATGTCCTTCATGGATGCATCTGCAGTCATAACAACTGGGTTGTCCTGTCGTCAGGCAGCCCTTCAGTCGGCCGGATTCCAAAGTCCGGGTCCGGCTTCGGCTGATGTCGCACTTCACCCGACGTCATCTCTGTTGGTCTTCGGGTATAAAGGCATCAGCCGACGCCATTTTCCCCAGTCTTTCTTGCCGCGTGGCGCCCGAAGCAGAAGCTGTTCGCAAGTGCCGGTCGGTCGGATCCAGAGATTACTTCTACCGAATACTACTTAAGACTTCTAAAGCTAAGTACCCGTTGGGGACTCTTTCTTGCCTCAGCCGATGTCAGAAAAAGTTAATAATTGTTTAACCTGTGGGAAACAAATACCTCATAAAGATTACCACTCTTATTGTCTGCCTTGTTTAGGCCCAGCCCACGACGTAGCAGCCTGTTCGGCCTGTGCTTCATTCAACCGGCGAACGCTTAGGCGTCGGTCGGAGTTTGCTGAACAGTTTTTCGGTTCTGATTTTGCGTATATTATGCCGCCGGATCCTCCGACTACCCAAACTGCTAAAAACGCAAAGATAAAGACCGACACTCATGATCCGCGGTTTCGCCGAAACCATGGTTAAGCAAACCGAGTGTCTCGGTTTCGGCGAAACCGAGAAAACTGATCAAAGTACAGCTGAATCTATCACTACCACTGAGGCCCCTGCTACTTCTCTTGAATCGGCCTCAGAAATTTTATCCACTACGGTGGTTGCCACTGACTTATCAGACACCATTCCCTTGGATGTCTCTACCCCAGCACGTGGTGCTGCTAGGCCTCCAGCAGCCATGTCCATTAAGGCCTTTGCCAGGGCTAAAGCAGCCAAAACTACTAAAACAGTGCCTGTTAAACCCCCTACAACCAGGCCCTCTTCTAGTTCACAAATGCTTACTCTGGCAGAAGATTTAATTTCATTAATTAGGGATCTCAATCTCACCCAGACAGGGCCTCTCAGCCCCAGAGAAGAGACCTAGGGCAGAGCCCCGAGCCTGTGTCCTCTGATGATTCTGCCGATGAATCAGACATAACAGACCAGCCAGAGGCTCCTTTCTCCAATTATGAAGACTCAGATGCTGAAGAATCCATTCCAGCTGCTTCCCCACCAGAAGAATTCTCCTTTGGGAAACCTTACATGCCATGAGAGCAGTTCCAATGGCAGCAGCAGGATTTCTCAGACTCCAGGAAAAGACTTAGGACCTTTCTGCACCTTCCACAGCACAGGCCCTTAGCTATACCTCCTGTCCTCTCTGTGGTGGACGATGCCTTCAATGATGTCTGCTCTGCACCAGATTCTTTACCTCCAGCCCCTGCCAAACCAGACAGATTTTACAGGGTACCAGACACTCATCACCACCTTTACAAGGCCCCACTTGCAGACCCCGAAACTATATCCCAGGGTCCCAGGGCAGTAGCCTCGACCACAGCTAAAAACCCTATTCCTTCTGAAAGGGAAGCCAGGTCATTAGACAGATGGGGCAAAAAAGTCTACACCTCAGCTACTCTCTCAGCTAGAGCTTTAAACTGTCAGTTTCACATGATACAATACCAAGAGTTTATGCTTGATCAGTTAACAAAAAAGCTATCCTCTGATGACTCTATTGATAAGAAATATGTATTAGAAATGGTAAATAACATACAACAGGTTAGTAACCATTCCTTAAAATGTGGCTATGATGCACTGGAGGCTTCATTTAGATCAGCCATGACTGGCACAGTGATAAGAAGACATGCATGGCTAAAGGAACAAGCCTTACCGGATCATGTTAAAGCTAAGTTATTAGATGCTCCTATGGATAAGACCAGCTTGTTTGGTACACCTGCCCAGCAGGTAATGAAGAAAATGGAAGAAAAGGCAAAATCTGTTCAAACGGTTAAAGATTTCTTGCAGGTTCAACCCCCAAGGTTTAGCAGGAACTGGCCTGCCAAAAGTTGGTCCTTTCCTGACTCCACAAGATCCCAAAGGGGCAGGAATAGACGTTCCAGAGGCAGAAACCAATCCAGAGGAGGTGCCTACAGAGGACGACAGTGGCAAGGTAACAACAGAGGCACAGACACAACCACTGCCACTACAACAACACAACCACAGTGACTTACCTCTAAATCCGCCTACCAGGGAACAAATAGCAGCTCCATTAGGCGGCAAATTAACCTTATTTTCAAGAACTGGCACTATATCACAAAAGACAAGTGGATTTTACAAACCATAGATCAAGGTTACCGGTTCCACTTCCACACTTTACCAGTCAAAAGAGGAATGCCAAACCTACCTCCAAATCAAAAACAGAGGCTCTACAACAGATAATGCAATTAGCAAACATGAGAGCTGTGGAAAGAGTGCCAACAACAGAACAAGGAAAGGGATTCTACTCCAGACTATTCCTAGTTCCAAGAAAGGAACAAAGTTGGAGACCTATTCTCGACCTGTCCACCTTAAATACATACATCATTGTCCCAAAATTCAAAATGCTGACCCTACAGCAACTTCTTCCCATGCTGGGCAAGGAGTGTTGGCTGGTAACTCTAGATCTCAAGGAGGCATACCTGCACGCCCCATTCGACCAATCTGCAGAAGATACCTCAGATTTCTTGCAGGATCAGAGCATTATCAATTCTCAGCATTGCCTTTTGGCTTATCTACTGCGCCCAGAGTATTCACAAAATGCCTGGCATCAGTAATCGCCACTGCAGACTACAGGAATTCAAATTTACCCATACCTGGACGACTGCCTGCTACAAGGGGACAACAAAAGCAAGCTGACAACAGATTTACAAAGGGTCATTTACTTGCTACAAGCACTGGGATACACAGTCAATTTACAAAAATCAAGGCTGATACCATCCCAAACAAGGACATTCTTGGGCGGAATTGGACACAGTAAGACAAATGGCATTCCTAACTGCAGAAAAACAAAAGATCTCCTCTTTACTTCTTGGCTCTAACAAAACAGAACAAGTTAACAGCAAGAAAAGTACTGCAGGCCTTGGGCTTCATGGCATCATGCATAATCTTGGTCCCACTTGCCAGACTACATATGAGAAAACTACAGTGGTACCTAAAGAACTTATGGTCCCAACACAGGCACAGCCTAGAAACAGAAATTCCACTAATTCCATGCTTAAAACAGGAGTTCCTATGGTGGGCTCAAGCATGCCAGTCAAACCCAGGTCTACCCTTTCGCAGATGTCAAGCAAACCAGACCATCACAACAGACGCTTCAGACCTAGGATGGGGGGCCCACATGCTGGACAAATGCGTGCAAGGATTGTGGGCGCAGGATCAACTTCACCTGCACATCAACCTAAAAGAAATGCTGGCAGTAAAACTGGCAATCCAAAAGTTCAGACCATTTCTCAAAGAGGGCCAGTTGATGATAAGGACAGACAACACCACAGTCATGTGGTACATCAACAAACAGGGAGGCACTCATTCATACCCCTATGCAGAATGACTTTGGAGCTGTGGAACCTGGCACTCAGCTACAACATCCAGTTACAGGCAATATTTGTACCGGAAAGGAGAATACTCTAGCAGACATATTAAGCAGAACCACATCCGATGCCCACGAATGGATGCTACACCCGGACATCTTCAAGACCATCTCAAAGAAATGGGAATGCCTCAGATAGATCTATTCGCTTCCCCTCTCAATCACCAGCTCAAAAATTCTGCACAAGGACATTCCACCCACTGGCATGGAAAGTGGATTCGCTCTCCTTCAGCTGGAAAGGCCTAACTGCATATGCATTCCCACCTCTTCCCTTGATACACAAGGTATTACTAAAAATCAAGGAAGAACGTCCAAGGATAATCCTGATAGCTCCAAACTGGCCAAGACAACACTGGTACCCACTGCTGAGGAGCATGTCTCGAACAATATGTGGCCAATACCCTGATGCCTTTGATGTTAACTCAGAACAACTACAGCATCATGCATCCAAACCTAAAACGTTGCAACTGACTGCATGGAACATCACATAGCAGCAGCTAATCCAGAACTTTCCCAAAGAGTTAAAGATATTATTCTTGAAGCCCGCAGACCTTCCACAAGAAGGAACTATGCAGGAAAATGGAAAAGGTTTGTCATTTGGAGTACTGAAAGAGGAAAAGATGTGTCAAACATAGATATGCCTAACATTCTGGAGTATTTGGCAGAACTTCTACATACAGGCCTGTCCTACTCCTCCATCAAGATACATGCATCAGCTATATCAGCAGAATACAGCTTTGATCCACCTGTCTTTTCACATCCTTTACTCAGGCAGTTCCTCAGAGGAATCAAGAATGTAAAACCTCCAAGGAAACCACCATTGCCAGCTTGGGACTTGAACTTTGTGCTAGAAAAGTTGACACTATCACCTTTTGAACCAGCAGCAACAGCAGACCTACAGCATCTATCGTGGAAAACTGCTTTCCTACTGGCAATAACCTCAGCCAGGAGGGTTTCTGAACTTCAGGCCCTAATGGCAGTACAGCCCTTCCTAATCTTCCACCAAGATAGAGTGTCCATGAGGACTAATCCTACATTTATGCCTAAGGTGGTATCCAGAGTGTCTTTAAGCCAGGCAATCCACCTACCTACCTTCTTTCCCAACCCACAAAACAGAGGGGAAAGAATACTGCATACCTTGGATGTACATAGACAGCTGCGCTACTACCTGGACAGAACAAAAAGTAGCAGAAAAACTGACCAGCTTTTTGTAGCCTATGCAACAGGAAGGGAAGGAAAAGCTATTTCCAAACAGACAATCTCCAAATGGATAGGAAATTGCATACGTTTCTGTTACTCCTTCCATGGAAAACCAATTCCACAGAACATAAGACCTCATTCTACAAGGGCAACAGCCACTACCACAGCCTTCTTACGAGGAGTGGCAACCAAAGACATTATTGAGGCGGCTACTTGGACCTCCGTGCATACATTTGCCAAGCATTATAATTTGCCTCTATATTCCAGATCCCGAGCAGGGTTTGCCACTGCTGTACTGCAAGGGATCCTAAACACACCATAATCTAATTTTACCTCCTCCCCTAGTTGGCTATGGTATTCTACCCAGTTGTTATGACTGCAGATGCATCCATGAAGGACATAGTACAGTTTTGTACCTACCATAAATGTAGATGTCCGAACTGGATAGCATCTGCAGTCAGGATTACCCTCCCTCCTTCCCCTCTGTGGTGCTCCTAGGGTGTTTACCCTCCTAATAGCTAGCTGGTGGGGGCGAGTCTTTTATGGTGGATTTGTTTGTATATATGTACATACATGCTTATTTTTGTGTTTACCTCTATCTTCTTGGAAACATTGGCATTTATCCAAATTTTAGCCTTCAAGAGGGCAACTGGCATCTGGGGCAAGAAACACTGAGGAAAATGGCGTCGGCTGATGCCTTTATACCCGAAGACCAACAGAGATGACGTCGGGTGAAGTGCGACATCAGCCGAAGCCGGACCCGGACTTTGGAATCCGGCCGACTGAAGGGCTGCCTGACGACAGGACAACCCAGTTGTTATGACTGCAGATGCTATCCAGTTCGGACATCTACATTTATGGTAGGTACAAAACTGTACTATTTCCTCCCAAACTTAACATGCATACTTGGTTGTGATATTTTTAACCCCCCTCCAAAAAAAAGGGAACCAAAGATGGTGCAGGTTGCTTTCTGTTTTTTTGCCACCTACCTTAGTGATGCCCTCAGAATAAGGAGACCATTTCTTTTCGGATGTTCAGAACTCTGGAAAGTCAGGCTGAATGGATAGATGCCTGCCTATGGCTAATTCTCAAGGCTGGTGAATGGTACTACAGCAGTGATTCTATTACTCCTAACATTTACCAAGTGCAGACTGTATAGTGTCAGTGATGGCGCCCTGCAGGACTAAGTGCAGACTGTCTAGTGTCAATGATGGCACGCTGCAGGACTGAGTGCAGACTGTCTAGTGTCAGGGATGGTACACTGCAGGACTGAAGGCATCCACATCTGTGTTCACTTGAATAGCTGCTTGATTCAGCCACCAACTCAGGTCGAGATGTAAAGGACACTGCACTAGGTCCTATACTTCTCAACAGACTAGAAATCTCTCTAATTTAGCAAAAGTCAATTTTAAGCCAAACCAAAAAAGTGAGTTACGTACTTACCACAGGAAAAGTGGAGACCCTTACTGTCTTTATTTTTTCTGGATATGTTAGGGGGAAAAGTGGTAATAGCTGGAGTGTTCCTGAGTATTGGGAGGCCACATGGCATCCACCATACAGATGGTGGTCATAGTCAGACTACACTTAAGGAAAATTCAGTGGTGGGACCTGCAGTCTCATTCCTGGAGCATATCATCCTAGTCTTATCCTGGGATGAAAAATGGTGAGAGCATGCCTTTCAAACAACCTACCACACACAAGACTTTAGTCACTGATTCATCGGATATAGTTTGAGGTGTATGTATATTGCACCACAAAGTACAGGGCTGCTGGAGTCCCAGCAAGAAAAGCTGCATGTAAACATGAAAGAGATGTTGGCTGTTGTTCAGGGTTATAAAAAAGACAGTCTGGAAATGGGACCCTTCATGTTATAATATTTATCATATGTGGAAAACCCTAAAATGCATTTGGATACATTTACTGCTGATATGCCAGTTGTAAATGTTAAAAACGCATTGTGGCACCCATTAAATCAAAGGACAGTTTACACAAAGTGGTCCTCTTTGAGAGCAAAGAAAAACATTACAGCATTTCTGAAACTAAAAAGGTCCATCAAAATCCAGGAAAACTTCCTTTATGCCTCCCGAGGCATCATTTCAACATGTATACACATGGAAGTTATGCTGTTGATGATAATCATAATATTTTTGTTTAGAGTGTCTTATTTTGTCAGTTGTTTGGTAAAAGTAGTTGTTGATCTAATGTTGTAGAAAGTTTTTGATCTGTGCTTTGTCATTTCCATAGTTACTGATTTCTGAATTTTAGAGATTCCTTTTAATCACCCTGTCTTTTTCAACTCAATATTCTTTTTTGTGGTACACCACGTGTGCCCATCAGCATTTTCACAAGGTAAAATTCATTTATAGGAGTAAAAATTATATATATATATATATATATATATACCACTGTGTTCAAAGATCAAAAAAGACCAGAGTCAGATTTAGCACTTTCTTTCCTTTACTTTCGAAACTTTCAGAAATACCTCATTTTAAAATCAGACCATTTAAATACAAAGTGATGACATCACAATATAATTAAAGCTTTAACCAAATAATTAAAGCAACATTCCATTCAGCTATAAAAAACACATGAAAAAACTTCTCAATAAGAAAAAATATACACATAATATATTCATTATTTTAAAAGTCCACATATATCATGTTTGTATTGTTCCCCATGGTGAATAATATTTTATATACATTTGTATTTCAGTAAACTTTTAATGGAAATAGTTTCGTTCAAACCTGGGCTCACATCAGCCCTAAGAAAAACCTGCCATTTTAATTCTAGCATTTCCAGATAATTATTGCTAGAATCAACAAACCTATTACTATTCACTTGTTCCAAAATTAAAAAATAAAACTTATGGAAGCATTTACAACTTGAATTGTGTCTTGCCAAAGCATTGTTCGGGTCCTTATTCTTAATGGCTCTAAGGTGTTCCCCCATTCGATCCTTAAGAGCCCTAGTTGTCTTGCCTACATAGAAGTTATAACCGCTCCCACAAGTAGCCAAATAAACAATATTGGTACTGTGCCAATCACGTTTGTGCCTAGGCTCAAACAAAAACCTGCAATGTTTGAACATAAATGTGCTTTCAGGATATATAAACCTACACAGTCTACACCCTCCACAAGGTAGTGTACCTAAAGGTGGAGTAACTTTCATTCCAAAATTGTCTTTTCCTTTTTTTAATAAACTTTTCAAATTTTATGTCTTCTTGAAAATAAATGTTGGTTCCATCCCCACCACTTTGCTCAAATCCTTATTACCTAAAATTACCTTCCAATTATCTTTGATAATGTTTTTAAGCTGTTCCCCCTCTATACTCATAGGAATTTGAAAAGCTAAATACCTTTTATCGATGTTATCAAATTCATTGTGTTTAGCTTTAGGAACAAATCCTACAGAAAGAATAGATGGATATCTGTCTTTCCTATGGAAAATTACTGCATCTATTATTTCTTTCAACTTTGTCTTTGGATATCCCCTTTGAACAAACATGTCCATTAAAAAGTTGACTTCCTTGTGAAAAACATCACAATCACTGATAATCTGACTCAGTCTAATCACCTGCCCCCTAAAAATGTTAAATTTCATATAATCTGGATGGGAGCTGGAAAAATGCACATAATTGTTTGTGGACTTGAAATCTATATAATAGTGTTGAATCATTATGAGAGAAAGCTGAAATTTCCTAGAAATTTCCACATTTTGGAACCTAGCAACATGTTAACTGTAGAATTTCCATGGAAAGCCTAATTTTCAGTTTCTAATAATAAGCACTGGAAATGCAGAAGTGATATAAAAATGAGAAGTGATGGTGTTATCAGCAAATATTTCCCAAGTGTAAAAGGGGCAGACTGGACAGGTATTAAGATGCACATATGTTCACATATTTATTATAGCCACTTAAAATGACAGTTTAGTGCTGGCCTGATTCTAGAGTAGTTGAGGTTTCTATGTATAGTTGTCATAACCCAAGGTAGCACACGTATGTGCAGCTGGAAGGCCAACTAAAGTTAAGAAGGAGCAGGTGTATATTAGTTTTTATTTTCCAGAACCAGGTTAAGGCATGCATTGTATACTGTAATGACATTTGGGAAAACCATAGTTCCACAACATTGACAGCCCTTAAAAGAGGATCTTTTGGATTGGGCATACACTGGCCAGGAGGACCTGCTAAACCTATGTACTGTAATAACGAAAGCTGAAAACCACCAAGTGTTCTGCAAGCATGATTCCTCCCAAGTGTTTATGTGTAAGATTTGCCCACTGCTGAAGTGGATATCAGCACTACCGACCTGTGATTATTGATCCACTTTATTGAGATGGTCAGTGTCAAGTCTGAAGGCTTGATTTAAGTAAACAACAGTGAACTTAAAAAAAAAAAATGGAGAAACTCAGAAGCAAACATTGTGAATGTAAGTGTTACACATGGAGAGGTTTTTGACTTGACTGTGATTCATCTGCAGTAAATAGTGACTCATTTTTTTCAATTGGGTGCCATATACAGAATGTCGAAGGAAGGCTTTTGCCTTTGCGGAGTCTAGAGTGGATGTACATTGTATTACGATTACAGACACCCCTTGCAGTGGAACCACAAAAAAAAAAAAAAAAAAAAAAAAAAAAGGAATACAACACAGAGAATGATGATGGTGCAGACAAGTCTGTTGACCATGTCTAATAATAAAATGGGAGTGTTTTAAAATACTGAGATCATGAGGGCTGTTATTGGTAAAAATGTAGATTAAACAGTGATGTAAAGTACTTGTTACAGTTGATGTGTATTTGTTGATGCACAGATTGTTGTGATTGAATTTTATAATACAACTCTTGTGATTGGTTGGCTTCACAGCTGAAGCGGGCCACCATTTCAAATCCTATAACAGGAGTGCTGGAGACAGCGGAGTACAGAGTTAGCAAAAGGTAAGGCAGAGCTGCACATTTAATAGGGTCTTACAGGCACCTGTGCGTAATAGAATATCAAGTCAGTGAGCAATTCATGCCTAATTTGGGAGTTTATTATATTTCCCTGCACTTCTCTTTGGTGGCCTAAGGCAATGTTGCACACACAAAAGTTTCTACTATGCACTGATGTTGCCATTTTATACAGTGACAAAGTTTTACCAAAACTTCTCTTTCCAGAGCTTCCATTATTAAGCAAGATGTGGTGTTTTCATTTCCTTTTAACCATATATTAACAATATTTGGGACAATGCGGTGCTGTGATGTGAAATCAGGTGTTCATTTGGACAGCATTTATATATTTTCCATAAAATTAATAGTTAAAGATGTAATGGTTTTACATATTGTTTCTTTCTTCCTTCACTGCTGAAATGACCTAGGAATACTGAGGGAGTAGGTGCTCTCCTGCATTTTTGTACAGCTTCACAAAAGTAATGCTGGCCATGCTAAAATATGTTAACCTACACTGCTAAGCCATTCCTTTATTTGCATGTCCATTTTTACATTAAAATTTCATAAACTGGGGAAGCCGGGATTACAGATTGTCATTAATTCATCATCGGTAGAAACAGGAGGAAAAAGGGCATTGTACTCCTATTTAGGAGAAAAGGGTTTAACTTGGGTGCACTATGTTGTGGTGAAGTCGAGTTCAGGTGTTGGATTTTTTTCTTTTAGTGCTACAGGGGGAAATTTTAATGAGTGAGTTTTTTTGCAGTAGAATGGCAAATGAACTTTGGTGTTCTATTGTCTTATGGCATGTTTTTTCAGCCTTCATGGGTCTCTCTCATATCTTTCTCTTGCAGCTGTTTTTGTGCCATTAGTCAGCTTTTGTCACATTGTAGAGCAGCATTTCCCTAAAGACTTAACTTGTCTTTTGTGTTGGAGGCATCTGCATAATAATTATGAACTGTTATAACTAATTATAATTAGAACGGTGTACTTAAGTTTGGCTTTTGGTTTTGTCCCTGACAAGTTGCACACAGCAGTGGTGATACCGCTTTCTCTAAGGGTGGCTGTACAATCAACCCTGGTAAGTACAGACCTATCAGCCTTACAAGCATCACCTCCAAAGCCATGGAACATAAAACTGACCTCAAATTGTCATGTCAAGAATCTTGTTAGACTTGACCCCTAACAATTTGGTTTTGTGAAAGGTAGAGGTTGTCTATTTAATCTGGTAAATTTGTAAAAAAGGGTTACAGAGGCTGTAGATGGTGGCCATGTGGTATATGGGGTGTCAAGGACTTCAACAACATCCCCCATGCTCGAGTTGTACAAAAGTTAAAATGGATAGCAAACTGGTTGAAAGATAGAACCCACGCAGTGCATGTTGCAGGTACCTCATTAGAAAGTATGAAAGTGACCAGCTGTGTCCCTCAGGGCTTTTAATAACAGGACCTCTCCTTTTTGATATTTAAGTCTCTGATCTCCAAGCAGATAGCTATGATCTCTGGCTAATAAAGTTTGCAAGCAGTTGCAAACTGTTGGTTATTGTTAAGCCACCTTATGACACCCAGACCCTCCTTAATGAACACTCTGTAGTAAACTCTTGGTGCACTAAAAATGGACTCAAACAAAATGCTAAAAAGTGTAGTGTCATCACGTTTGTTATACAACCCATTCCCTCATAATACTGTCTTGATAACACACCTCTGCAGTTAAAGACCTTTGTACCCCTCTCTTAACGATAATGTGACAGTGATTGTCAGTAAATGCTTTTATTTAGCCCAGCTGTTCGCCTGAGGAATATCATTAAGGTCTAAAGAGATTCAGTCCCTTGTACTCTACATCAGTCAGGCTTTTTATCAAGTACAACATCCCCTTCACGATATGTCTCAGTAAACATGCCAAACTATTAGAAAGTCCAAAAAGGTTCCCAACCAAGAAGATCACAGGTTGAACTACTAAGAGAGGCTGGAAGCTGTATCTTTTTATTCAGTGTCTTATAGACTTTTGAGGAATGATCTCTGTATCAATTACCATGCTATTAGATACGTGATTGTCCTAGGCCTCCTGCTTTTCTGCCAGTTCAATATCTCCACCATTACTAGAGCTGGAGACCTAACGTGTAAATAAAGTATGGTGGAGGGAAAGATTTACACTCCAGCTCTTATCAAAGCTCTGGAATAAACTTTGCATGTTAAGCAGAGTAACTTGCTGATGTTCTTCGTTTTCCATTGCTGCAGTCCTTACTATTGGTATAGTCCGCGTCCAGTCGGCCCGAATACCAGAGTATAAGGCTGACGTCGGTCAGGGCGCATTAGACTGACGTCAGTACGTCAGAGTACTAATGCGCATGACCGACGTCATATCCCCAGTCTTTTTTGCCGCATGGTCCGATGCAGAAGCAGTTTTGCGAGTGCAGGTTGGCGTTCTGAAATATTTCCGAAACCGGAGTTTCAGACCGAAACAGAGTTGGCTAAGTACCCGTTAGAACATTTTGTTTTCTTGCCTCAGTATTTTACCGGATGTCAGAAAAAGTGAATAACTGTATTTCTTGTGGGAAACAGATACCTCATAGGGATTACCATACCTTGTGTATACCTTGTTTAGGGCCTGAGCACGACGTTGTTGGTTGCCGCTCTTGTGCTAGGTTTAACAAACGCACTATTAAGAGGAGGTTAGACTGTGCCAGGTTAGTGTTTGGGAAGCGTTGCAATTATAAAATGCCGCCGGATGCTCCGGCGCCCGCCTCGCCCAAGAAGCGCAAGGACAAAACAGTGAAGCCTAGGGTTGATGAACCGGCAGTCCCGGACGTCGGTTCTTTAGAGGGCTCAGTGGAGCCAGAGGTTTTGCCAGGAGTTTCCATGGAGTCTCAGGCAGAAACTTTACTGTTACAGGATGTGCCTTCTCAGGAGGTAGGCCAGGCTGAGGGGCTTCTCAGGTAACTGTTCTTCCCTCTCTTCCCAAGGTAGTTAGAGCCTCTCCTTCTGTTGCCAAAACTTCTTTGAGAGGTAGGCCTAGTTCAGCTTCAGTGGGGGCTTCTCCTAGCATTTCGGGTTCTGTACCTAAGAAACATATGCTTAAAATGGCAGAAGATTTGATTACTATGATTAGAGGTTCTATGCCCGCCTGATAAGAGGCCTAGGGTGGAACCGAGTTTGATAGTTTTGAACAGTGTTCAGAGGCTTCAGAGTCTTCTGGAAGACTTGCAGGAGTATCCTACTTATTCTGATTCTGATGTGGATGATTCCACTCCTACAGCTTCTCCTCCTGAGGATTTCTCATTTTCAGAGACTCTGCATTCCATGAGGGAGCACTTTAAATGGGAAGGCCAGGATTACTCTGATTCCAGGAAAAGGCTTAGGGAATTCTTGTTTTACCCCAGCATAGGCCCTTAGCTATTCCTCCTGTGTTGAATGTGGTGGAAGATGTTTTGCAGAGGCTTCCTGAACCCTGACTCTTTGCCTCCTGCTCCTGTTAAGCCTGATAGGTATTATAGGGTGCCCAAGCTCATAAGTATTTGTTTAAGAGTCCTAGGGCGGACCCAGAAACCATTTCTCAAGGGCCTAAAGGTGTTAAGGCTTCTGTGGTTAAAAATCCTGTTCCCACTGATAAAGAGGCAAGGGCTTTGGATAGGTGGGGAAAGAAAGTGTATACTTCTTCCACTCTAGCCATGAGGCGTTGAATTGTCAGTTTCACATGCTAAAATATCAGAATTATCTCCTTTCACAATTAAAATCTAAGGTGGATGCTTTGGCGGAAGGTATTGAGTGTAAAGAGTTGCTGGATTTGGTTCATGTGTCTGAACAAGTGGGTAAGCATTCTTTGCAATGTGGTTTTGATGCTGTACAGGCCTCCTCGAGGGTGGCTGCTACTAGTTCTGTTCTTCGCAGGCATGCCTGGTTGAAGGATCAGAATTTAGCTGAGCATGTTAAGACAAGGATTTTGGATGCTCCTTTACAGTCTGATGTGTTGTTTGGATCGCCTGTGGAAGCAGTTTTAAAGAAAATGGAGGACAAAGCTAAGTCTATGCAAACTGTTAAAGATTTTTGCAGGTGCAGCCACCAAGTTTAGTAGAAATTGGCCTGCTAAGGGGTGGACATATCCTGCTTATGATTCCCAGTCTAGGGGTAGGTCTAGGCGTGGTAGGGGCAGGGCTCAAGGTTCTTTTAGGCCTAGAACAGGAGTTCACCTGCTCAGACTTCTGGTGAGGGCAGGGTCAGTCCTTTCGTAAACAGACCCAATGACCTGTCTTTTCAGCTGCCAGTAGATTCTCGTCTGGCAGCTCCTTTGGGAGGAAGACTGTCTCTTTTCAAAGAAAATTGGGATTTAATTACTCAAGACAAATGGGTGTTGGATATCATTCACCACGGTTACAGATTTTATTTCCATACAATGCCCCTTTCAAAGGCATGCCAGACGTTCCTCCTCCACAAAGAAAGGAGGCTCACTAGCAAGTTTCTCAGTTACTCCAGATGGGGGCCATTCAGCCAGTCCCTGTATCAGAAAGGGGCCTAGGATTTTATTCTCGCCTGTTCCTAGTACCAAAGAAGGGGAACACGTGGAGACCAATTTTGGATTTATCTCTCCTCAACACTTTTCTGGACATTCCCAAGTTCAAGATGTTGACGTTACAACAGCTTTTACCTCTGCTGGGCAAAGATCACTGGATGGTAACTTTAGATCTCAAGGAAGCTTACCTTCATGTGCCTATAAGGCTAGGTTGCAGGAAGTATCTGCGGTTTCGAGCTGGAAATTTTCATTATCAGTTCTCTGCATTGCCCTTTGGCTTATCTACTGCGCCCAGAGTATTCACAAAGGTTCTGGCTCCAGTGATAGCTTACTTCAGGCTTCAAGGAATTCAAATCTATCCTTACTTGGACGACTGCCTGATTCTGGCTCAAGAAAAGGAAGACCTTCTACAGCATCTGGAATATGTTATAGCAGTGCTAAGATGCCTAGGGTATTCTGTGAACGAAATAAAGTCCAGTCTAGTACCCTCTCAAGACATGTGCTTTCTGGGTGTGAGACTGAATACAGCAGCCCAGATGGCCTTTAACCCCGGACAAACAAAAGAGTCTGTCACTTTACTTCCATCAACTATCTCATCAGTCCGTGCTGACTGCAGGGACAGTCCTTCAAGCATTAGGGTTCATGGCATCTTGTATTCTGGTGCTTCCCAATGCCAAACTGCATATGAGGAAGCTACAATGGTATCTCAAAATGTATGGACACAGCACTGCCAGGATTTGGACACTGTCATTCAAATAATACCTTGCCTTCAAAAGAATTCTTGTGGTGGGCTCAGGAATGTCACCTAAACAAGGGACTCTCTGTGACCCGCCAGAGGCAAGTCAGATTTTAACGACAGATGCCTCGGACATTGCTTGGGGAGCTCATCTAAATGGAAAGTGGATACAAGACAAGTGGCCTGCCAGACTACAGCATCTACATATCAACATGAAGGAGATGTTAGCAGTCCAGTTTGCATTAATGGCTTTCAAGGAGTTACTTCTTCCAGGGCAGGTGTTGATTCTAACAGACAACACAACTGTCATGTGGTACATCAACAAGCAAGGGGAACACATTCTTATCCTCTTTGCAGGCAAGCAATGATTTTATGGGAGACTGCGCTAAGCTTGCAACTAACTCTTCAGGCAAGGTTTCTGCCAGGAGCACAGAACTCCTTAGCAGATGTGTTAAGCAGACAAATCATGGATCCCCACGAGTGGAAACTGGATCTTCATGTATTTCAGAAATTGACAGTGTCATGGGGAACTCCAGACATAGATCTGTTCGCTTCTCCACTAAACCACCAGCTGCCAAAGTATTGCACAAAGGGGTTTCATCACACAGCTTGGAAAGTGGATGCTCTGTCTTTCAGTTGGAAAAACCTTCATGTGTATGCCTTTCCACCTCTGCCTCTTCTTCCAAAGGTACTATTAAAGGTCAGACAAGACAGGCCAAGGATGATTTTGATAGCTCCAGATTGGCCTCGCAACACTGGTACCCACTACTACGGAGTCTGGTAAGGAAACCTCCATGGCCTTTACCTCTGATTCCTCATCTGTTATCTCAGAAGGATGGTCATCTGCTCAATGTCAAGCTTCACTCTCTTCATCTAACAGCCTGGCATATTCTGTGTTGAAACACAGCAGGTCTCAACTTCCTCAACAAGTTTTAAATGTGATTATGGAAGCTAGAAGACCTAGTACAAGGAAAGTGTACGCAGAAAATGGAAGAGATTTTTATTTTCAAAGAATTTGCAGGTTTCTGAGCCTAATTTGAGTGTGGCTCTTCAATACCTTACTGAGTTATTGGACAAAGGTTTGTCCTTCTCTTCCATTAAGATTCATGCTGCAGCAATTTCAGCTCACTATGATTGTGACTCACCATTGTTTTCGCATCCTTTGTTCAAGCAGTTTCTTAGAGGGGCAAAGAATATAAGAGAGCTCCTACTCCTGCTTGGGATCTCAATTTTGTGTTGGAAAAACTTACTCTACAACCTTTGAGCCTCTACTGCTGAATTGAAATACTTGTCATGGAAGACTGCTTTTCTGTTGGCTATTACTTCTGCAAGAAGGGTGTCTGAGTTGCAGGCCCTTATGGCAGTAGAGCCATTTTTGATTTTCCATAAGGATAGGGTATCATTACGTACTAATCCTTCCTTTATGCCTAAGGTGGTTTCTAGTGTGGCTTTAAACCAAACTATTCATTTGCCTACTTTTATGCAGACCCCAAAATAAAGGGGAAAAGATTTTGCACACTTTAGATGTACACAGGCAATTCGTTATTATTTAAGCAGGACTAAGGATTTCAGGCAGTCTCAGCAGTTGTTTGTTTCTTTTGCTTTGAGTTCACAGGGCAAGCCTGTGTCAAACAAACTATTTCTAGATGGATTGGCTTTTGCATTGCATTTTGTTATTCCCATCATGGCAAGGAGATTCCAGCTGGGATTAGGCCTCATTCCACTAGGGCTACTGCCACTTCAACAGCATTTCTAAGGGGGGTGGCAACTAAGGATATTTTGGAAGCAGCTACTTGGAGTTCAGTACATACTTTCTCTAAGCATTATCACCTTCCTATCTACTCTAAGTCTAGGGCTGGTTTTGCCACAGCTGTTTTGCAAGGCATGTTGTCAGCTCCTACTTCTTTATGATTTGCCAGCCTCCTTACCTCTGCTTTGGGATTCTACCCAATAGTAAGGACTGCAGCAATGGAAAGAAGAACATAGTACAGTTTTGTACCTACCATAAATGTAGATGTTCGAGGATTCCATTGCTGCAGTCCAATTTACCCTCCCTCCTTTCCCTCTGTGTTTAGGGGTGGTTGTGTAGGTGAGTTTACATGCTTATATTTTTGTATATATTCTTGTATATATTGTACATGTTTTTGGTGCAGGTATTTTGGGACTTGTCTTTTTAGGGTCTTCTGACATCTGGGGCAAGAAAAGACTGAGGATATGACGTCGGTCATGCGCATTAGTACTCTGACGTACTGACGTCAGTCTAATGCGCCCTGACCGACGTCAGCCTTATACTCTGGTATTCGGGCCGACTGGACGCGGACTATACCAATAGTAAGGACTGCAGCAATGGAATCCTCGAACATCTACATTTATGGTAGGTACAAAACTGTACTTTTCTTTTAAACATAAAATAGAAGACTGGATGGAAAGCCATAATTTTATTCCAGGATGGATTTTTATGGTTCTTCTAGAAAAAGGAAATGTGGCCTGAGGGAGGGTACTGGCAAGGCTAAAATGGTCATGCCACTCAGTCGGCCATAGAATGTCTGTGATTCTGTGAACACAGAAAAGGGGATGGACAGTTTATTTTTTAACTGGTAAAGTATGAAAGATAAGATATAAAAGAACCTAACAAAGTGTGTGACGTCAAAAAATTAAGGAATTGGAAGAAAAGTTGCAGGAAAAACAGAAAAGAAGGGAAAAAGTGCCAACTTTAACCTCTTGTTCAAATGGTTATGCATTTTTGACAGCTTTTATTACAGGAAAAATGCAGCCTGTCAAAAGTGCGTAATACAGAAAAATAATGGCCGTTCATTATGAGAATGAGAGTAAAAGCTTATGTCCCATTCAGGTGCTAAAGTTTTAATACACATTTGACTGCTGGAAAAATAGCCATTTTAAGAACATTTTGGTTTCTGAAGTTAGTTTGAGGATATTTGTGAACACAGGTGGTTTATGGTAAAAATCATGTAAGTTATAAAGTAGTGGCAGATTGTTACATGAACCAGTGCACATACCAGCATAAGTCAGAGTCTCAGTTTTAGAATGATGCTCTGTGATGGAGTTAGACATTCAGGTGCTACTGGATAGGGCATGACCTGAAGTTGGTACATCTGTGACACTCCACAGAACCCCGGAATCTTGAAGGTCATCCACTGAACCTTTAACACATTATCTGTGCTGTTTGGTTATGCTACAGTCCATCAACTGGTGATGGGCTGTGTCACTGGAATTTGTTTAAGTGAAAAATAACTTGGCAGTCTTGGATGAATAATATTCCCATGTAAGGGGCTTTGCTCCCTGCACATCCTTACTTAATATAACACCCTCTAAGGTTCCATAACATTACAGAAGTTAGCATCTTTTATTAAACTGTTCCATCAATCAATCAGTCAGGACTCAATCAATTGTACAATTCTTTTTCCAGTCACTTAAGCTCTGGAATGCCCCTTCATGTGTTTTGTCTCAGATAACATTGTTTCAGAAACTGAAGATTTCTTTGCCTCTGTTTTTCCTTGGATAAAATAAAACAAAGTTTTGTCAAATACTGTTTTGTTTTTTAAGGAATGGATATTGATTCATGTAATCAATTCATCATCTGTTCTGCCCCCCCCCCCCCCCCACACACACACAAAAATAAATATGTTTTATTTTGGGGAAACAACTGATTTCACAGTATACTCTTTTGGATGGTGGCAAATGTGTTTCCTGTCCAGAAAGAGGCATTGTAAACTGCTCGGGTTAGAAAATGATCAGCTTTGGCCATAAAACTTGAGCATTTTGAAGACGGATATCCTCCTGTTCACACCATCTAGTGTCTTGAACTTGAAAAAGAGGATATGTTTTATAGCACCCCACAGATAGATATGATCTCTACAGACTTGCCTGCTGTTTTATGTAGCTTCAAGTTCAGATCAGTGTAAAATGTTTGGTTATTCTACACTCGAGTGCCTTTGTATGAATAGTTGTACTTCGTTATCTTCTCACTGTGGTTTATCAAAAGTGCATTGACTGGATTATTCAGACCTGTCAGTGCACTGCTGTAGTCTTGCCTTTCTTTTCCCATCTGTTGTGTGACAGTGGAGTTGGTGCGTATGCATGTGTGTGTGTGCGTATGTATATATATGTGTGTGTGTGTGTGTGTGTGTGTGTGTGTGTGTGTGTGTGTGTGTGTGTGTGTGTGTGTATGTGTGTGTGAGTGTATATATATATATATATATATATATATATATATCTGCTCTTAAATATTTTTTCACACTTTTTGGCATTTTCAGTGTATCCTTTTCAGTTCAAAAATTGAAGAAGCTTAACTCATTTTAGAATGACCCGCCTGAACCCGCACAGCTAAAGCTGCCTTCCTTGCTTTTGCTAGAGTCCAGGATGGTAGACATATTTAAGAATCAGTTTACTTCTATTTTAGTGTTTACGACTCTTAATTGCCTGACTCATTTTGATTGTTATGGAACCCCATTTTAAGTAGCAGAAACCACACATTCACTTTTGTTTCAGACAGTAAGGATGAATTCTTGAAACTGTTTTTCAGTGTGGATAAAACAGACTTATTTTTCACAGTAAAGCATGCTTATGGTGCTTTTCTTGTGTCATGAGATCAGAAACAGCAGCAGTTGCAATTAGGAATCATATGTAACTCAGGATGGTCTTCGTGTTTCACTGTTGCAGTCATCACATTTGGGTTATCCTGCCAGGGGTAGCCCTCAGTCGGCCCAAATACCAGAGGCTTAGTATTTCTGCGTAGGTTGCTGTCGCTCCAGGACTGACGTCAGGTAATCAGTGGTATCAAATCAGATAGCCGACGCCATTACATCAGTCTTTCTTGCAATGCTTGGTGAAGGTATGAACAGAAGTCCATGTTGCAGCCTCCAGGATGTCCCTGGTGGGGACCCCTCTGAGAAAAGCTGCAGAGGTGGAGGTTGCCCTGGTGGAATGTGTCCTGACCCACTTTGGGGGTGGTTTCCCATGTTTGTAGCAGAAATAGATGGTGTGCTATCCATTTGGAGATTGTTTGGATATGCCCTTGCCCTCTGCCCCTGCTGTGAAGCTGACTAGCAATTGGTCAGTTTTTCTAAAAGATTTAGACCTATCCAGATAGAATCTGAGCTGTCTCTGCACATCTATAGAGTGCAGAATCCTTTTCCCCTTGTTTTGTGGGTTAGGGAAAAAGGTGGACAAATTAATGGATTGGTTGAGAGCCACACTGGACACCACTTTAGGCATGAAGGATAGGTTAGTCCTGAGGGGAGACCCTGTCAGCATGGAAAATTATGAAGGGCTCTACAGCCATGAGTGCTTGCAGGTCTGAAACTCTTCTAGCTGAAGTGATGGCTAGAAGCAAGGCTGATTTCCAAGAGAGGGATTTTAACTCTGCTGAAGCTGCAGGTTCAAAGGGGGGTAGGGTGAGCTTTTCCAACACAAAGTTAAAGTCCCAAGCTGGGATAGGAGCTCTTCTGGGTGGCCTTAAGTTGTTAGCCTCTCTTAGGAACTGTTTGAGAGGGTGTGAGAAGAGAGGTGGCTCTGTGCTGTAATGAGCAGAGATGGCAGAGGCATGAATTTTAACAGAAGAGAAGGATAGACCCCTGTGCAGTAGGTCTGCTAGGTAATCCAGGATGAGAGGTAGGGAGGGCTGTGCTGTTTCGGCTCCCTTATCCTGGATTCAGGTGCAAAACCTTTTCCACTTGTCAGCATAGGATTTTCTAGTGCTGGGGCGTCTGGCCTCACATATGACATCTAGGACTTGTTTGGTTAGGCTAGCAGCTTGGGGAGAGGTCAGGGAATAAGCCAGGCTGCCAGATTGAGGGTCTGCAATTAAGGATGCATGAATTCTCCATTCTTATGGGTCAGGAGTGTTGGGATCTGAGGTAGAGGTCATGGTGGCATGGGTGACAGGCTGCGCAGCAGTGGGTACCAGTGCTAGTGTGGCCAGTCTGGGGCAATCAGGTTTTCCTCCCTTATTTTGAGCAGTACCCTTGAAATAAGTGGTAGAGGGGGAACTGCATAGACAGAGAGGTTTACCCACTTGAAGGATAGAACATCCACTTTCCAGGCCTTGCAGTGAGGTTCTCTGATGCAGAATTTGCTGAGCTGATGATTGGAGTTGGAGGCAAAGAGATCCACCGTCGGGGTGCCCCATGTCTGGGTTACAAGGGTAAAGGTTATGTGATCTAGCTGCCACTCATGTGGGTCTAGCAGTTTTCTGCTTAAGTCGTCTGCCAGAGAGCTTAGGAAGCCTGGCAGGAATTATGCCAGCAGGTGTAGTTGCATGGCTGAGGCAGTGTGCCAATGGGTCATGGCGAGTGTGCAGAGAGGATAAGAGTGAGTCCCTCCCTGCTTGTTGATATACCGCATCACTGTGGTGTCTGTTTTGATCAGTAGAGACAACGGGGGAGTAGGGGTCTGAAAGCTATCAGAGCGTGCTGAACAGCTAGCATCTCTTTTTGGTTGATGTGAAGATGTATTTGATTTGGGCTCCAATGGCCCTGAATGCACCTGCCATCCAGGTGTGCACCCCAGGCATAGTCTGATGCATCTGTGGTGAGGGTCTGGGTGGTGTGGGGTTGTGAGAAGGGAAGTCCCTTGTTGTGGTTGCATGCTGCTGCCCACCAAAGAAAATCTTTCCTTAGACAAGGTATCATTGGTATGATAGTTTCTAGGTCTTGAGAGTGTTGACACCAAAGGCTTTTTAGGTACCATTGTAGTTTCCTCATATGCAGTCTGGCATGTAGAATGCAGGAGGCCATTAACCCTAGAGCTTGCAGGATTTTCCTTGTGGATAACTCTGTTCTGGTGGCTAGTTGAAAGAAGTAGCCTGTCAGGTAGGCTTGTTTTTTGGAGTAAGGAATGCCATCTGAGATGCTGTGTCCAGGCTTGCTCCCGGGAATACAATTTTTTTTTGTGTGGGGACTAGTTTTGATTTTTTTTTTCATTGATAGGGTACCCCAGGGAGGTCAGTAGGTCCTTTACAAAGGTTAGGTGCTGTAACAGCTTTTCCTGAATGTCTGCCTGAATCAGGCAATCGTCTAAATAGGGGTAAATTTGAATATTTCTTTGTCTGCAAAAAGCAATGGCTGGAGCCAGGCATTTTGTGAAAACTCTGGGAGCAGTGGATAAGCCAAAGGGAAGCACAGAGAACTGAAAGTGCATAGATCCTGCCCTGAAACGTAGATATTTCCTACAAGATTCCCTGATTGGGATGTGTAGGTAGGCCTCTTAGGTCTAGGGTGGCTAACCAAGCATCCTTGGAAAGCATAAGAAGAAGCTGCTGGAAGGTGAGCATTTTGAATTTTGGTATCACCAGAAAGGTGTTCAAGAATGGATAGATCAAGGATTGGGTGCCAGGTGCCCTCTTTTCTGGGTACCAGGAAGAGTCTGGAATATAAACCTTGGCCTAACTGGTCTGCAGGAACATGCTGTATTGCCCTCCTGGAGAACAGGGAAAGGACTTGCTTTTTGGCCTCTGCTCAGTGGTTTGGAGGAAGATCTGGGAATCCTTTTGGGGTTGGCAGAGTGTGGAAATAAAATTTGTATCCCTATGGCATTATGTTGAGGACCCATCGGTTGTTGGTAATAGAGGCCCAGTTGTTTGCATGGAAGGAGAGTTTTCCTCCTAGGGGCACAAGCAGGTGGGCACAGGTAAAATGTGTGGAGGTGTAGTCATTGTGAGTTCTTACCATAAGGGGGTGGCTTAGCACTCCCTGTTTTTGAAGAGGAGAAACTCCATTGCTTAGATCTCTGCATTCCCTGGGTCTAGGCTGAGCTGGCCTGGAGGGGGCCGAAAAGGAACAGTGCTTGGAGGGGCAATGCCCACTGAACCACGGAGGCTGGACCTGTAAAAAGTCTTTAACTGTCTGCATAGATTTAACTTTTTCTTCCATCTTTTTTAAGACCTCTTCTGCCTTGGTGCCAAACAAATTGTCTTTGTTCAATGGTGCATCCAATAATTTTGATTTGACATGGTCTGGCAAGGTCTGTTCCTTAAGTCAAGCATGCCTTCTAAGGACAGAACCAGTGACTGCTGCCCTGCAAGATGCTTCTAGGGCATCAAAGCCACATTGCAAGGTGTGCTTAGTAACTTGGCTTGCAGAATGCATAGGCTCTTGTTATTCTATGTGTATATATATATATATATATATATATATATATATATATATATATATATATATATATATATATATATATATAGATATAGATGTGTATATATATATATATATATATATATATATATATATATATATATATATATATAGATATAGATGTATATATATATATATATAGATATAGATGTATAGATATATATATATATATATATATATATATATATATATATATATAGATATAGATATATATGTATATATATATATATATATATATATATATATATATATATATAGATATAGATATATATATATATATATATATATAGATATATATATAGATGTATAGATATATATATATATATATATATATATATATATATATATAGATATATATATACATATGTATGTGTGTGTGTATATATATATATATATATATATATATATTTATAGATATATATATGTATATATATATATATATATATAGAGAGAGAGAGAAATATGTATATATATATATATATATATATATATATATATATATATATATATGTCCTTCAAGGATGCATCTGCAGTCCTTACAAATGGGTTGTCCTGTCGTCAGGCAGCCCTTCGGTCGGCCGGATTTCAAAGTCTGGGTCTGGCCTCGGCTGGTGTCGCACTTCACCCGACGTCATAGCTGCAGTTCTTCGGGTATAAAGGCATCAGCCGACATCATTTTCCCCAGTCTTTCTTGCCGCGTGGCGCCCGAAGCAGAAGCTGTTCGCAAGTGCCGGTCAGTCAGATCCAGAGATTACTACTACCGAATACTACTTCGAAGACTTTTCAAAAGCTAAGTACCCCGTTGGGGACTCTTTCTTGCCTCAGCCGATGTCAGAAAAAGTGAATAACTGTTTAACTTGTGGGAAACAAATACCTCATAAAGATTTCCACTCTTACTGCTTACCTTGTTTAGGCCCAGACCACGACGTAGCAGCTTGTTTAGCCTGTGCTTCTTTCAACCGACGGACGCTTAGACGTCAGTCGGAGTTTGCTGAACAGTTTTTCGGCTCAGAATTTGCGTACATAATGCCGTCGGATCCTCCGACTTCACAAGTTAAGAAACGCAAAGAAAAGGACCGACACTCGCGGTCCGCGGTTTCGGCCGAAACCGCGGTTAAGCAAACCGCGAGTGTCTCGGTTTCGGCCGAAACCGAGCAAACGGTTCTAACTTCAGCCGAATCCATGACTACTACCGAGGCCCCTTCTAACCTGGTTGAGTCGGCCTCTGAAATTCAACCTGCTACTGTGGTTTCACAAGAACTATCGGACACCTTCCCTTTGGATGTTTCAACCCCTGCACTTGGTGCTGCTAGGCCGCCTGCAGCCATGTCCATAAAGGCCTTTGCCAGGGCTAAAGCAGCCAAAACTTCTAAGTCTGTGCCTGTTAAGCCCCCCTCTCACAGGCCCAGTTCCAGTTCCCAAATGCTTACTCTGGCAGAGGATCTCATCTCTTTAATAAGGGGATCCCAACCTCATCCAGATAGGGCCTCTCAACCTCCTCCAGAAAAGAGACCTAGAGCAGAGCCCCCTGAGCCAGTGTCCTCAGATGATTCTTCTGATGATTCAGACAATACAGACCATCCAGAGGCTCCTTTTCTACTTATGAAGACTCGATGCTGAGGATTGATTCCTTCTGCCTCTCCACCAGAGGAATTTTCCTTTGGGGAAACCTTACATGCCATGAGAGAGCAATTTCAATGGCAGGGCAAGATTTCTCAGACTCAAGGAAAAGGCTTAGGACTTTTGCATTTACCACAACATAGGCCTTTAGCTATACCTCCAGTTCTTCCTGTTGTAGATGATGCATTTAATGATGCTTGCACTGCTCCTGACACTTTGCCTCCAGCCCCTGCTAAGCCCGATAGGTTTTACAGGATCCCGGACACACATCACCATTTATACAAGGCTCCTTTTGCAGATCCCGAGACTATCTCCCAGGGGCCTAAGGCAGTAGCCGACCTCAGTTAAAACCCTCTCCCTCTGAAAGGGAATCCAGGTCCTTAGAGAGATGGGGTAAAAAGTATACACCTCTGCTACTCTCTCAGCTAGGGCATTGAACTGTCAGTTTCATATGATCCAATACCAGGAGTTTATGCTTGATCAGTTAACTAAGAAACTGTCCTCTGATGATTCTTTAGATAAGAAATATGTTCTAGAAATGGTGCATAACATTCAGCAGGTTAGTAACCATTCTTTAAAATGTGGCTATGATGCACTGGAGGCTTCCTTTAGATCAGCCATGACTGGCACAGTTATAAGAAGGCATGCATGGTTGAAAGAACAGGTCTTGCCGGATCATATTAAAGCAAAACTATTAGATGCTCCTATGGATAAGGTCAGTTTATTTGGTTCTCCTGCTCAGCAGGTACTGAAGAAAATGGAAGAGAAGGCAAAATCTGTACAAACAGTGAAAGATTTCTTACAGGTTCAGCCTCCAAGGTTTAGCAGGAACTGGCCTTCCAGAAATTGGTCCTTTCCAGACTCCTCTAAAACACAGAGAGGCAGGAATAGGCGCTCAGAAATCAATCCAGAGGAGGTGCCTACAGGGGCGCCAGTGGCAAGGTAACAACCAGCGAGGCACAGACACAACTACTACCACTGCAACAGGACAATCACAGTGACTTGGCTCTGGCACCGCCTACCAGGGAACAAATTGCAGCACCCTTAGGCGGAAAGTTAGCCTTATTTTCAAAAACTGGCACTACATCACAAGAGACAAGTGGATTTTGCAAACTATAGACCAAGGCTACAGGTTTCATTTCCATACTTTATCAGGAAAAGAGGAATGCCAAACCTACCACCAAATCAAAAGACAGAAGCTCTAAAACAAATAGCTCAATTAGCAAAGATGAGAGCTGTGGAAAGGGTACCATCTATGGAACAAGGAAAGGGATTTTACTCCAGACTCTTCCTGGTACCAAGAAAGAGAAAAATTGGAGGCCTATTCTCGATCTGTCCGCTTTAAACACATTCATCATTGTTCCAAAATTCAAAATGCTGACCCTACAGCAACTTCTTCCCATGCTGGGCAAGGAGTATTGGCTGGTGACTCTAGATCTCAAGGAGGCATACCTGCACGTCCCCATACGACCAAATTGCAGAAGATACCTCAGATTTCTTGCAGGATCAGAGCATTATCAATTCTCAGCATTGCCCTTTGGCTTATCTACTGCCCAGAGTGTTCACGAAATGCCTGGCATCAGTAATCGCTCACTGCAGGCTTCAGGGAATCCAAATATATCCATACCTGGACGACTGCTTGATACAAGCGGACAACAAAAACAAGCTAACAGAACACTTACAAAGAGTCATTTGCTTACTGCAAGCCCTGGGATATACAGTCAATATAAAAATCAAGACTGATACCATCCCAAAGAATAACCTTCTTAGGTGCAGAATTGGACACAGTAAAACAGATGGCATTCCTAACTGCAGAAAAACAAGAACAACTTCCTCTCTACTTCTTGGCATTAACAAAGCAGAACAAACTAACAGCAAGGAAAGTACTGCAGGCCTTGGGCTTCATGGCATCCTGCATAATCCTGGTCCCTCATGCCAGACTGCATATGAGAAAGCTACAGTGGTACCTGAAGAATTTATGGTCTCAACACAGGCACAGCCTAGAAACCGAAATACCACTAATCCCATGCCTGAAACAAGAGTTCCTATGGTGGGCTCAGGCATGCCAGTCAAACCCAGGTTTGCCCTTCCACAGCATTCAACCAAGCCAAACCATCACAACGGACGCCTCAGACCTCGGTTGGGGCCCACATGCTGGACAAGTGCATACAAGGCTTATGGACTCCAGATCAGCTGCACCTGCACATAAATCAAAAGGAAATGCTGGCAGTAAAACTAGCAATCCAGAATTTCAGACCATTCCTCCAAGAAGGGCAGTTGATGATAAGGACAGACAACATCACAGTCATGTGGTACATCAACAAACAGGGAGGCACTCATTCATACCCTCTATGCCGGATGGCACTGGACCTATGGAATATGGCTCTGAGCTACAACATTCAGTTACAAGCAATTTTTGTACCGGGAAAAGAAAACATCCTAGCAGACATATTAAGCAGAACTACCTTGGATGCTCACGAATGGATGCTACACCCGGACATCTTCAAGGTCATCACAAGGAAATGGGGACTGCCACAAATAGACCTATTCGCATCCCCACTCAATCACCAGCTCAAATTCTGCACAAGGACGTACCACCCACTTGCTTGGAAGGTGGACTCTCTATCCTTCAGTTGGAAAGGCCTGACAGCCTATGCATTCCCACCTCTTCCTTTGATGCACAAGGTGCTATTGAAAATCAAAGAGGAACATCCAAGGATCATTCTGATAGCTCCAGACTGGCCAAGACAACATTGGTACCCATTACTGAGGAGCATGTCTCGGGGGCAGATGTGGACACTACCCCTGATTCCTTTGCTGTTAACTCAGAGCGGCTACAACACCCTGCATCCAAACCTGAAAACTCTGAAGCTGACTGCCTGGAACATTACATAAGAGCAACTAACCCAGATTTATCCCAAAGAGTTAAAGACATTATCCTTGAGGCCCGCAGACCTTCAACAAGAAGGAAATATGCAGGATAATGGAAAAGGTTTCTCATTTGGAGTACTGAAAGGGGAAAAGATGTGTCAAAGGTAGACATTGCCAACATCCTGGAGTATTTGGCAGAGCTTTTCCATACAGGCCTGTCCTACTCCTCCATCAAGATACATGCATCAGCTATTTCTGCAGAATACAGCTTCGATCCACCTGTCTTCTCGCATGCTCTACTCAGGCAGTTTCTGAGAGGAATTAAAAATGTAAAACCTCCTAGGAAACCACCATTACCAGCATGGGACTTGAACTTTGTGCTAGAAAAATTGACACTCCCCCTTTCGAACCAGCAGCAACAGCAGATCTTCAACACCTATCCTGGAAAACTGCTTTTCTGCTGGCAATTACCTCAGCAAGAAGGGTTTCTGAGCTACAGGCTTTAATGGCAGTACAACCCTTCCTAATCTTCCATCAAGATAGAGTGTCCATGAGAACAAATCCTACATTTATGCCTAAGGTGGTATCCAGAGTGTCTTTAAACCAGGCTATCCACCTACCTACCTTCTTCCCCAATCCACAGAACAGGGGGGAAAGACTGCTGCACACTTTGGATGTACATAGACAGTTGTGTTACTACCTGGACAGAACCAAGAGCAATAGAAAAACTGACCAGCTTCTGGTGGCATATGCAACAGGAAGGGAAGGAAAAGCAATTTCAAAACAGACAATCTCCAAGTGGATAGGAAATTGCATCAGATTCTGTTACTCCTACCATGGAAAGCAAACTCCACAGAACATAAGGCCTCATTCTACAAGGGCTACAGCCACTACCACAGCTTTCTTACGAGGAGTGGCTACCAAGGACATTATAGAGGCTGCTACTTGGACCTCCGTGCATACATTTGCCAAGCATTATAACTTACCTTTATACTCTAGATCCCGAGCAGGGTTTGCCACTGCTGTTTTGCAAGGGATCCTAACTACACCATAATTTCTTCTTCCTCCTCCCCTAGTTTGGCTATGGTATTCTACCCATTTGTAAGGACTGCAGATGCATCCTTGAAGGACATAGTACAGTTTTGTACCTACAATAAATGTAGATGTCCGAACAGGAATGCATCTGCAGTCAGGATTACCCACCCTCCTTCCCCTCTGTGGTATTCCTAGGGTATTGGCCCATCTAATAGCTAGCTGGGGGGGGATCTCTTATGGTGTATTTGTTTGTATATATGTACATACATGCTTATTGTTTGTGTTTGCCTTCTACTATTTGGAAACATTGGCATTTATCCAAAATTTAGCTATCCAAGAGGGCAACTGGCATCTGGGGCAAGAAACACTGAGGAAAATGGCATCGGCTGATGCCTTTATACCTGAAGAACTGCAGCTATGACATCGGGTGAAGTGCGACACCAGCTGAGGCCAGACCCAGACTTTGGAATCCGGCCGACCGAAGGGCTGCCTGACGACAGGACAACCCATTTGTAAGGACTGCAGATGCATTCCTGTTCGGACATCTATATTTATGGTAGGTACAAAACTGTACTATATATATATATATATATATATATATATATATATATATATATATATATATATATATATATATATATATATAAAATTATATGCACAAGCAGGGGAGGAATATATTTTTTATTTGAGGAGTTCCGTGGTTTGCTGCTGATATTTCAGAATGTGGAACTGACAATTTAGTGGTCTAATAGCAAGAGTAGCAGAGGTGTATACTTTTTTTACCCCATCTGTCTAAAGCTTGGGAATCGCTGTCCGAGGGGGTGGGATTCTTAGCTGAGGTTGCTTTAATTCCTTTAGGTCCTTGAGAGATGACCTCTGGGTCAGCAGTAGGATTTTTGAAAAGGAATTTGTGAGAGTCAGGGACTCTGTAGTACCTCTCAGGTTTCCAGGGAGCAGGAGGAAGGGTGTCAGGAGTCAAACTGGGTTCCATAAAAACATCATATAGGACAGGAGGAATGGCCAAAGGTCTGTGCTGTGGTAAATCTAAGAATTCCCTGAGTCTCTTTTTTGACTGAGGATAGTCCTGACATTCCCATTGGAAATGCTCCCTTAAAGTATGAAGGGTTTCACCAAATGAAAAATCCTGTGATGGAGAGGCAGAAGGAATGGATTCCTCTGCATCAGAATCCTCATAAGCAGGGAGGGGTTGCACGTCTTCATATTCAGAAGCATCAGAGTCATCGGACTCCTGTTCAGATAAAACTACTGGGGACAAGTCTCTTTTTCTTTTGGAAGGGGTAGCCTGGCTTCCCCTAATAAGCATAATAAGGTCTTCTGCCATTTTAAGCATTTGAGACTGAGGCAAGGAAGCAGGTGCTTGATCTTGGGTCATTGTTTTTTTTGGGCGTAGTTCATACCCTGGGCCTTAGAAACTCTGTAGTTTTAGAAAGAACTGAAGACGCAAAAGAAATCATCTGTTTGTGTCGAGTATCGGTAGTGTGAAGTACTGCCTCGGTTGGTGGTGCTTGCTCAGTGGCTCCGGACCCATCCAAGGTAGAGACATCCGCAGGATCCTGTGTTGAATAAGAACCTCACTGCATACTGGACTCAGAAAGGGTCTCGGTAGCGGCCTGCAAATCCACAGAAGTGGCCATCAGGGGTTGCAAAAGCGCCTCACTCAGGACCGGAGAACTGACGACTAGCTTAACAGAAGCGTTGAAGGTAGTTTTGGACCTGTGCAGTCTTGCTGTCTTTATCCCTACGTTTTTTCCAAAGGTCAGTAGTCGGATGGCTTACCAAAGCCATATTGGAATTAGAGGACTGAGAGTGAAAATATCTAGCTACAATAAGGGTCCAACTATGTATAGTTCTGTCATTGAACAAAGCACAAAAGTGACAGCAAAGGACATCGTGGTCTGTGTGGTATTTGCTTTCCACAGACAAGACAATTAACTTTTTCTGACATCGGTTAGAGCAAGAAAAAAGGATCCCCAACAGGGTACTTAGCTTTAGAAGACTTCAACTTCAATTCTGAAATGAAAACTCAGGTAGCGGCGACCAACACTTGTGTGAACTGCTTCTGCTTTGGGCTCCTCGGCAAGAAAGAGTGATGTAATGGCGTTGGCTGCTTTATTTTATATCACTGATGATCTGACATCAGTCCTGTGTGCCCCTTTTGCCTGTTGACCATTTGAATTTAGTCGGAAGCTAGTCAAGGTGATGCTGTCATGCAGGCAGACGTGAATTTTTCTGTTAAGCTCTATACCACCTTGCACAGTTCCTGTGATGCTTCTTAAAGGTGTAGACATGTAGTTGGTGTGGTGGGGCCACATCACTTGCTGGGATAAATTATGTAACCCCTCAGTAACCTGCCTAATCTGATGCATCGCAACAGATCGATGGCATCCACTGAAGGCAACATTGCCAGTATCCACACCCTGAGCCATGCACCCATTTCTCTCCTCCACATACATATACACACACACGCACACTGAAGAGATAAGCAGGCTTAATCTCCTAACTCCTTTCCCTTTACAGTTGCCTCTCTGGCATTTGCACCACTCTTATGGCATGTTGTGTCAGAGCTGCTCCCTTTCTGCTTGTTTCAGAAGTGCATCAGTACAGGGCAGATATTAAGCTACAGGCTGAAAATGCAGTTGTATGTGCAGAGTGAAATGTCGGACACATTTTTGTTACAACAGTCTTGGAGGACCTCTTGTTGTAGCTGTCCTCTTCTTGCCTTATCCAGAGTAGTACTACTTTGGATTTTGCCTTTTTGCTACAGTACTTCAAGGTTCCTTACTACGGAAAGGATTACTGTAAGGCACGTGCGTTAATAGCAGGTATTCAAGGAGCACACTCTTAGATATGTAACTACTGCCTCCTGTGTGGAATTGAATTGGATACAGTGAATTTCCTTATACCATACCATAAATTATATGTAATTGTTTTGTGCATATCCTGTTGCATGCATTTACATTTTTATTTTAGTTGCAGGCTTCTTTGTAGATGAATCAAAAGCAGCATGGGTTATTGCTGCTTTTGCGTGGGGTATATTTCACCTGTTGTCAGAATAGTAGTAGCTGACAGATGTTGCCTTCTTACATATGGATCCATGAAGCCTGGAAAAAACAAACCACACCGTGACTGACATTAGTGAGATGAAATTTTGTTGTACTACTGCAGAGCCACCTTCCCACCAAAGAAGTGCTCTCACAGTATGTCGCCACCATACTTTATTATCATTGAACATGGCAGCTTTCTTTACAGAGAAGAAGAAAGCATTTCCAGTTCAACTACTAATGCTAAAGTCATGTGTTAAGTCTAGAATATATAGGCAGCCTGAAAGATCAGATTTCATTAAGAAAGAAATGTGTGAGTTTTACTATATTACTGAAAGCTGGGAACTGACTGACTGGTACTTATGGGAGGAAAAAGTCATGAGATGTACTTCTACAGAATTATGTGAAAGGATTTTTTGGGAATATTTAGTATTTGGTTTGGTAAAGTAAAAATTAATTCTTGAATAACTTTGGTGGCTGTTGAGTGTCTTTTGCCAGTGTATGTATCACTGCATGCAGTAGCAAATAATTAAAAATTCTGAAAAAAAATGAGTATTGGAATATGATGAAAAATGCCCCTTCATACAAGCACATGCTGTCATTCATGTACACATGCACATATGTGTGATACCACACACACACGTCAGACGTCGCAGTAACCTTTCATCTGAAAAAAAAAAATCCAGGTGAGGCCATGATTGAATGCATGGAATTTGTAACCTTGTTTTCCCTATTGCTAATTAAAGCAAGACTACACTGGAAACTCTGGACATTGAGAAGTGAAAGTGATAAAACTTACGTCACGTTAATGATTACAAATGCACTATGTTTGGTAAAGTGTGAAAGTATAGCCTGCAGAAAAGCAGTCCAAAGGGAAAGGACTCATGTTGAACACTTTAATAACTTTAACAAGTGAACATCTGGCAATTTGTGCCAATGTGGGATGTTTTCTTTACTGATGAATACTTCTGTACGTAACTAATCAGAAACCTTTCTACAACCGTGTGTGTGTTTCCAAATTAAAAAACATTATTTTTGTTTTTGTAGCTCAGGCGTGCCACAGTGCATGATCCCATAACTGGGGAATTGACAACAGCACATTACAGAGTTTCCAAGAGGTAAGGGGAAACAGTGAGGTACTTTCATCCATCTGAACATTTCCAGATGAATGCCTGCCTGTCTTTCTCTCACTCTCTCTCTCATGTCTGCTTTTTGCTTTTGTTGAAGTGTTGTTACTTATTTTAATCTTTGACTGTATATCTTCAATGAGGTCTTTTCCATGAGCTTCACCTCTGGAACTGTAAAACTTCAGCACAAGGACTACTTAAAAAACTTCAGCACTAGGACTACTTAAAAAAACTTCAGCACAAGGACTACTTAAAAAACTTCAGCACTAGGGCTACTTAAAAAACTTCAGCACTAGGACTACTTAAAAAGCTTCAGCACTAGGACTACTTAAAAAACTTCAGCACTAGGACTACTTAAACTTCAGCACTAGGACTACTTAAAAAGCTTCAGCACTAGGACTACTTAAAAAACTTCAGCACTAGGACTACTTAAAAAGCGTTGCTAGCCAGAATGTATGCACTGAATCCCCAAAAAGTTGGCTGGGCATTAAACCTCACCTTTCTCAATTTGCACATTGCCAGTTACTTGCTGACATTTGAGCTTTTGAAACTTTGTTTTGCATTCTTGGCAATTTGTATGTGCTTATATGTTCAGTCTTTCCTGTAGTGGAAAAGAATTTAGCAATATCTGCACTTCCAGCCTGACCATGAGAAGCTGTAGGAATTTTTTTAGCAAAAGCATTGACAGCTGTAAGGGCAGAGGCCTGTGTTTTGCTGATTTCTAAAAGAATATACATTTAGTGTAATGAAAAATGTGTGGAATAGTTTGTCATTAATTTGTTCAGATGGCCATTAGCACAGACCAATATAAATGACAAATTGACTGGGCAACTTACTGTGAAGAAAAGGAACTGTCCTTATTTTGTTACTTTTGATAATATTCTAGCGCTTCCTTTTAGGTGTCACAGAAACATTTTTCAGTGTTTGACCTAGATTCTTCTTTTTGTGTTACACACTTGAGACCCATCATTGCTGTACCAGAAATCCATCACAGTGGACTCTCCAGACTTGCAGCACCATTGGTTTATGATTCCTTTATGAAGCAGTTTTAGTCTGTATAGGTGGCACTGTTGGTAGTCTGTTGTTTCTTGGGTTATTTTGGTACTTTGTCATTACTTATAAATCTCAGTAGATCACATCATACTTCATGGACTTCAATTTCCTTCCACAGCTACTACAATATACTAAGAAAATTGAATTTTATTAAAAATTTGTTGCTGGTTCCATTTGAACCTGTTGCAAGCTGTATCTTGTTTCCTGTCGTGGAAAACATTGTATCTGTAGTGACCTGTGCCTAATACTAGGCTACAGAGCATAAGTTTGTCTTTTTAATTTTTATTTTAATTTTTCCAGAAAAAATAATCCTTTTGCATCTAGCTCCAGCAGTGCATAGGGGTAAAGCTAAAGCCCTGACTGTGACACAGACACCCCAGGATCAATTAGTGGCTGAGGCAACTGACACACTGGAAGGGGAAGAGGGTCATGCCCAGCCTTCGGGGTGGGTACAGCCATCTAAAGAATGTAGCAGTCCCCTTAGAGGAGGGGGTAGGATGCCGATGATGTGGCCAGGGAGGAGTCGGGTGTTATACTTAGCAATACTTTGATTGGTGGTAACATTCTTAGTGGGCATGTATGAGCATGCATCCATGTAGGGAAGGCATAGTGAACTCTGCTTTGATTTGGTTCACCTGGCACCCTGTCCGGGGGAAGGGGTAGGGCCATTTTAACTGTCTTCAAAGCCAGGATGACAGGGAGGACATGAGCAGCCTTCATGCCTGTCTGAAAGATGTCTCCTCACTAATGGCTTTTGCCTTTGTTGTTACAAAGGATTCTCCACCACGAGGAATAAATGGGCCCAAATCCAATTGACAGTGACTTGAAGGTTGGCACAAGTGCATTAACCGTATCAATGAAAACACTTGTGAAACAGCGACCAATTCCAACTTTATTACAAGATGAAAAAAATATTCGGGCATGAATGGTTAACCTAGGTTTCGTCCCAACTCTAGAGACTTCATCAGAACCTTGTTCTGATGAATTCTCTAGAGTTGGGACGAAACCTAGGTTAACCGTTCGTGCCTGAATATTTTTTCATCTTGTAATAAAGTTGGGATTGGTCACTGTTTCACAAGTGTTTTCATTGATACGGTTGTGGTCGGTTACAAGTTAGTACAAGTGCATTAACCAGCTAGAAATCTTTTTGCATACAAGCCTCAGTCAGCCTTTAGCTAAAGGTGGTGACTCACTAAACTTTAAACTTTAAACTGAACTTCTGCATGTCCCTTCACTAGCCTGCATTGAATACTTGCATTTTGTTTAATAAAATATACAACTTCTGTATGCTGATTCTGGTCGCAACACAAATGTTACAGCCCATTTTGTCATTTTAAAAAATACAATTTCACTGCACACATAGTAAAGCGTACAGCAGCTGCACTACATTTTAGCATTCTGTTATACATGGCTTCATAGTTAGTTTAGTAGAATTTGTAAGTGCATTAGCAGGAATTTCTCATTAGTCATGCAGACAGTTGTGGAATTTTTAAAGTTCATTTATTCCCTTATCAGTTTACATTTCCTTTTGCATTCTGTGTGTTTATGGTTTCCTAATTTCACATGTCCTACAAGTCTCTGACAATAGGTAACTGGAAGGTGATCAGACGGCCTTAAGTGGATGTTGTACACAGCATCAGGTTAGCAGACTGTTTAAGTTCCTTTTGTGCTGTAAATTGCTTTTATTGATGGTCTGTAGTTCCAGATGTGAAGCCAAAGAAAAGAGGAGACCCTGTTGAAGACCTTTTATTATTACAGTACTAATTTTGTGCATAAAAAACTGCTGCAGCCAGACATAACCAGTATGCTTATTGACCTATTTATGTTTATAGACAAGCTTTAGGTTCCCATGTGGTCACTTTTTTCCAGCAGCCCTTAGTTACCCCTACCTTGCCTTATAATGAGTCCAATACAGGTTCACCTTTAAATATGATCACCCCAGCACCATCTGCACTATTGTTGTACACTTTTTATGCTGCATTCATTAGTTTTTATATAGTATTTTCTGATTTACTGTTCATTGTAGTGCAGTCGCTTGAGTGCTGCACCGGCCACAAGTACGTATCTAGAGAATTTTGTATCTCTGGGGTGTCAGTTTCAAATACCAGTTACAATGTTTTTTAAGGCATGTAGCCTCAAGTAGTTGTAGTGGAGCCAAAAAATAAAGTACAGGTCTGAAATTCATAGAACTAAAAAGGACCTGCACAGGAAATGGCCTGTGTGTTGCCTTAGAATCTACCTCGAGTGGTATGGACTGCTTCAAAATAGGTTAAGCTTTCCTTCCACCCATGCAGCAGTGTTTAGATAACATCAAAAGGCTTTTTTATGAGAAAATTGACAAACGTGAAGCACTCCTTATGTTATCACTTTATGTTCATCATAGAAATAACTTCTGCAGTGAAATTCATTATGCTTGAGAATTACTTCCAGGTGGGTATTTGTCCATGCAGCCTGATTTCTAGAGCTTGGGATATTCCCAGACCAGAGATGGTCTCCTCCTATATTAAGTACATCAGCGGGATGCTTGTTGTAAAAGGGAGGGCAGTCTGCACCCTGTGCACTTCATTTGCCACAAGGGTGATCTGTAATATGTCTTAGCTTTCTATTTAGGTGACTTCCAAGAGCACTGTGATAAGCACACAGTTTGGGAATGGTTCTCTGCAGTTATATTTTTAATGCTCTTGTTAAATGTTGCTGCAAATTGTTGCAACTTGGGGGGCGTTTTCGATGTTGATTGTATCTTTGAGAAAAAAATCAGCAAAAAGAGTGCCTGCTGGAGACAAATTCCCGAGAACTGATACCACCTTAAGTGCTTTACATAGGCTAAACCTACCACTTTTTGTCCTGTAAGCAATGTGCTTTCTTTCAAAATAAGCACCCTTCATGGGTCTTCACATCTTTGGTTGCAAAAAAGCTTTTAATTCTTGGCCAGGTTATGTCCACCCCTTACCCAACAAGACAAGCTTCTATCTGAGTTGCATTTAAGGAGCATAAGCACAAAGAAAAGTAATAAGGTTGTGCTGAAAGCTTCCATGGGCAGCGGGGATGAAACTAGTCATTCTGACCTCAGAAGTCTCGTGAGAGCATGAAGATTCCAGCTTTGATGTGGTGCAGCATTGTCTGCCCATAGAGACCAGTAGAAGGACTGTCATCATGACGCACAGTCAGACGTCACCAGGATTAGCTGCTGTTAGTGATAGATGGTCATACCCAGGTGTCATGCTGAGGTTAAAAAGATAAGGTCTGCCACTACAGAATGCTTCCCCTTTAGATATTCCACTATTGCTTATTCAGTAATTAGATTCTCCAGGGAAAGGATTGATGGTTTCAGTGTTTATAAAAAGCAAAAGTCATATGAGCTACTGGCCATGTACTGTGTTGAATGGTCACCAGTGCCTGGGACATCTGGCTGCCCAGCAGTGCTTTGGAAAGCACTAAAGCAGTCAGGGCCTTTTACTTGAAGGGGAAATTATTATTATGAAGAGTTTCATAAGTCATCTTTTTGTTGTTAAAGAGTTCTGATTGTTTATATTATTGTGGTCTGTCTTTCCAACAAAGGAATTGACAGATTTTCTAAGGTGCTCATCAGCTGTAAAGCACAACGATGAAAAAAGAAACAAAAAACTGAGTAAATGAATAGCATCACTGTGAAAAGTATAACAGCCATCCTTCTCAAATGGCTAGTTGATTTCCAGCTGTGGAGGGGGACAATGATTCATGTGACTCCTCCAATGGCAGTACTGTCCTCAGGAGCAATGATCTCACCAGTTTATTCTATAGAAAGATCTTCTGTTGCTGTGGTGGTGATGGCTACATGGGTGGTTTTTGGGCCATGTCAATTAATTTCTTCGATCTCAAGGTGAATTTCTTAGCATCCATGTTGAATGTATGGTCTTTGATCATAACCTGCTTATAATCATTAAGGATATACACACCTTCAAGCTAGTTGCTCAGCATAATGCGTCCGATATTATCCAAGTTCAACTATCTCTGGGCAAGACTGCAATCCAGATTGTAGCTTGCTACATACCCCCCACCATGCCCCAGGATTCCCACTCCTCTTTTCTTGATACACTGGAAAATATTAGGGTACAACCCAACACCCTAATAATGGGTGATTTCAACTACCCCACTATTAACTGGGAGAACTACTCGTGTACCAACTCTTTTGCTCAACGTTTTCTGGAATTCCTAACTTCCACCACCTTGGATCAACTTATCCACACCCCCACCAGGGGCCGCAAAATATCCTAGACCTGGTCATCAACAACATGGGCGATCGGTGTTCCACACCAGAGGTCATTTCCTCGTTGGTCAGATCAATCGCAAGCTAATCACCCTAGAAATCCACATCCTGTCCCCACCCCCCATTAGGGAAACAACCATAAAACATTTCTCCAAAGCCAACTTCATGCTTCTTAAGACAGAAGTGGCAAACTTTCCGACACCCATGCAGGTGAACAATAGAGGTATGACTGCTGAAGCCTACACAAATGCACTTTATAAGCACTTACACGAGTGCATGGATCATGGTATCCCTAACAGAACCAAGGTACTGTCCTCCAAAAAAAGGAAGCCAAGCTGGTGGTCTTCTGCCATAAACAAACTCTACAACAGAAGAAAGAAACTGTTGCAAAAAAGAGTAAAATCCCATGATTGGAGGAACTCCCTGGTCAGTCTCAGTAAGAAGCCAAGATCCCTCATAAAATCCTCCAAAGCTAGTTATGAAAACAAAATTGTCACTGTTTCTAAAGACAACCACAAAGCATTATATGGCTATGTCAAGAATCTTTATGGCGACACTCAGATCTGCTCTGAGTTACAGCACAATGGCACTAAATATACAGAACCAACTGATATTGACAACATCCTGGCAAATAGGTTCAGTGCTAATTTTACCCCCCTCTCACCCCCTAAAGGGCCCATCTGTATACCGGAAGAATGCAAAGTTCCTGTAATCACAGCTGCACAGGTAAAAACCACACGCTGCAAAGCCAAGAACACAGCATCCATGGGACCTGACAACATCCCAGGCTGCCTTCTACACGAACTACAGAATGAACTGGCACCCCACCTAAGTACCAAGTTCAGTCATAGCCTCACCTCAGGCTTTGTGCCCATTGAATGGTGCACCGCGACGGTTATCCCATTCCACAAAGGGGGAGCTATGACAGACCCCGGGAACTACCACCCCATTAACCTGACGAGCCTGGTCTGCAAGGCCATGGAACGTATCATCATGGAACTCATAAACAAAGACATTGGAGATCTCCAAACTCTGGACCCCACACAGTTCGGGTTTGTAAAAGGCAGATCATGTCTCCTAAACCTGATAGACTTCTTTGAAGCAGTCACCAAAGCCGTAGATGAGGGTAAGGTGGTTCACACAGCCTATCTAGATCTTGCCATGGCATTCGACACCATCCCCCACTCTGGAATTGTAGATAAACTCACTAGGTATAAATCCTTTGGCGAGATCTTGTCACAAGATGGGATGCCAACTGGCTTACTGACAGAACCCACACTGTGAAAGTAGCAGACTCCAAATCAGACTTCAGACCATTGACAAGTGGAGTACCAGAGGGTTCAGTCCTGGGTCCTCTTCTGTTTGGTATCGTCTACTTCTCTGAAGTACAGATTAACACAGAATTTCTTTGGCTAACTAAGTTTGCAGATGACTGCAAACTAGGAGCCATAATTGAAACTCCTAACGATGTGGACATCCTACAAAAGGGCCTTACTTAGACAGATGCCTGTGTCAAAGCCATGGCCTCAAGCTCAATGCCAAAAAGTGCATTGTCATCCCTTTTGGTAAAAACTCTGTACCCATGAACTACCACATAGGCAGTAGTTTACTTAACACCGGAAGTGTGGTAAGAGACCTTGGGACACAGGTGGACAGTAGTCTCTCCTGTGATAATCACATCGCCACAGTGGTCAGGAAATCCTTCTACGTGGCACACCTCATCACAAAAGGTTTCTCATCCAGAAAACAGGTCATTGTTCCCCTCTATTCATCACTCATTAGACCCATTATAGAGTATAACTCCCCTTTTGGTATGTACCTCACAAGACATCTACAACAACTGGAAAGGCCACAGAAATACCTCACAAAGAGGATTACAGGCCTCAAACAGATGCCCTACGCAGACCGTCTCAAAACTCCAACTTTATTCCGTTGCATATCGCCTATTCAGAGGCGATCTCTGCCTAACATACAAAGCTATGTCAAACCCAGAGCTGTTGGATATGCTCCACTTAAAGAAATCACAATCCCTCCGAGCTACACACTCTAGGGACCTAAACCTTGTCACCACAATGAACAGAACATGCTGGAGGGAAAGATTCCTGTCCCAGAGACTTCCCATACTCTGGAACAGACTACCTATCTATGTCAAACAGAGCTCCTCATTAGCACTCTTCAAGAAAAATCTTGATGATTGGATGGGAAATAGGAATTTCACCTCGAGGATCACTTTGGTGGCTCTGCTTAACGGGCACAGGAAAATAATTTTCTTGGGTGGCGAAAGCCAGGGTACCTTTTTGGCTAGGCTTATACAGGCCCCAGGGCCAATAGCCGAGTACCTACCTATGAACCTGTGTGTTTGAGACATGGATGCCAAGAAATTCACTTTGAGAGGTAAATCTTGGCATCCTTGTCTCAAACAACTAATTAGGGTTATGATCGGAAACCCGGTCCTAATACTTTGTAATACATGGAGCTTTGTCTGCTCCATGCACTGCTAGTTACAGGAAAAAAATTGCTAAGTGTTTGCTGGCTTTCAGAGCCGTAAAGCAGTTGACAAGTGCTGTCAGAAAGACAGTGTAACACGGTCTCATGTGTTTACACTCACTTTGCCGTGCCTCTCAACTGTCAAGATTTTCAAAGAATGTCCGGGTTTTTGCCTCATATTTTTTGCTTTGCTCCTCATGAAATTGGTAATTTTTCTGACAAATCACTGAGAATTGATGTCACTAAATAATGACATACAGTTTTCAGACTTCGTATCCGTCAGAAAATGCAGGCTAACAAATGCTGTTATTCTAACAATTTTCTAAGTTTATAGGAGCAAGTCAGGGACACATAACCATGTACCAAATCTGTTTTTATCCTGCTGCTGCTGTTTGCCTGTAAATATTGGCAGATTTGACTGCCTAGCACAGTACCTGACCTTAAGTTAAGCAAGGAGTGCTTAATGTTAAGATCATATCTCGCTCAATAGTAGCACTCAACCAATTTGTCTTTTTCCAGATATTGGAGTGTATTCACTGTGCTTTATACATTTCAGCACAGTTACGATAGTATACCAAATCATAAATAATCCTTTGTGTTATTATCAACTTTCATGAAAGGTAAAAACAACTCCTGTGTATATGAGGTATGTGTTGTATGTTATAATTATGATCAGTACTACCTCCAAGTGGATACGGCCAGTCAGACACTAAAACACTTATACCACTATGCTTTACATCAGAATATGTAGATGTTTTTCTTCTTTCCCCCCTTTTGAGTCAGCAAGCTCTTCAGGTTTCTTAAAGGTTGATATTTATTTAAGCAGTTCCTTTGCAGCATGCATACTCAAGATACTTAGTGGCATGTCTCATTTGTCCATCACACAAACGGTTTTGCAATGTTGCTGGGGAGGAGGATCTTTATTGGCAGTTAAATCCTTTCCTTTGATTTTTTTTTTTTGAGCTCCCGTTATCTTCACCAAATGTTTAGATTGTAATAACATCCATTTTTCAGTCTAATTGTTCTTTAGTGCTGTTCTTCCTTGAAGAGTGGCTCCTGACTGTCCCTTTGCAGAAAGATGTGACAACATCTAGCATTTTTTCTTATGCAATGTTTGCAAATAATATGAATAAATGTGAGATGGTGCTGTGTCTCACACATTTCCACTTGTTTGTGGAGGAGCTGTTGAGCACTGTCCAGGAAGTGGCCTTATCTCTTGAAAGGGCCCACTCCCTATGAATTCCAGTAGAAGAAACTCCCTTTATACATGTGATAGAGATCAACATACACCCCCTTTTGCATATACTAAGCTTCATGACTGTGATTGTAGTCATTAACCTTCAAAGCAGTCTCTGCATGATGATTTATCATTGAATTGTGGAAGCTTGTTGATCTCAACTGGATGACACAGTTGATGCACCACTTAAAATGATTTGTTCATGCTTTTATACACTGAAACATGCAACAATATAGGACAGGCTTCTAGCAAGCTGTCAGTTTTTTTGGACACTCTCCTAGTGCAGGTGATAGTGTCGTATCATAGACTGGAGAAGACCGCCACTGCTTACTCACAATGCAGGGGTCATGGGGCAAGTCTAAGAGACATCGACAGTGAAGCATATTAGAGAGGAGGGCAGTCTTCTACAGTTACAAAGCACTGCAACCCCCAACACACATTCAGAAACCCAGGTGTGATCCTTGAGGCAGACATCCCCTAATTGTATCAGTGTATGCACATATTTAGTCGGCATGTTTGTTTATGGAGAATGAGCACAAGTCTTAATTTATGAGCCTTGATAGGGGTTGTATAGAAATATTATCGAGTCCTTTTAGATTGAAAATCCACCTTTGTCCCCTCAGTAAATCTTTTATGTGACGCTATTTATTTTAGTGTGCAACATCAGGACTTCATCTGAGCTGTTTTTGAAATCCAGCAAATTGGGTCAAGCACTTCCTGTTCTTTCTGAGGCACTGACATTTTTCTGTGCCTTTGTCATTGTTTGGTCATTTAGCCTCCTGCACTGCTTGTGAGAAAGTGAAAACTATTCTAATTGTCATTTCCCTTTCCAAAAGTGCAAGACATGCTCCTGCAACTCCTGACAGTTTTGAAAAATAGACTGAAATTCAGACATAATAGCAAATTCCAAACTTAGTGTTGTACATGGACCCCTGTAACTTGGGAGTCTGTGCCACTCACACCCCTGCAGCTCATATGTACTAATTCTAAAATCAGAGTACCTTAAGTTAGGGTGAATACATTAAGATACTAAAATGTTGGACTTAATATTTATTTTGTCACATTCACATATTCATTTGCACTGAGTTTTGCAGCCGTCATAATTTCAGCAGGCACCCCATAATGGTTACTCACTGGCCCAGAAAACCAAATTTCCTTATTACTCTTGTTTTTTTCTTTGTGTGTGTGTGTGTGCGCGCGTGCCTGTTCTTTTTCTTTCCCCCTTTTCTGATCATCTAGGTTTCCCATCACCTTAATGAGTGGTATTAATAGAATTGCCATCATCCAGGCAGCCAAGAAGGATATTTCCATTTCTGTGACCTAATCCCTTCTCCTTTGGCTGATGTGAGTAGATACTGTATCTTCCCTTGTTTCCTTTGAGGACATGCATGTTTTCATCATTGTCCCAGGCAGACTGCTGATTGGATACATCTTGATAGAGCCAAACACAAATTCCCAACCCGTACTGTGACATTTCTGTGAACTTTCACCACTTAGTCCACCGTCTTCCCCTCGTGATGGATGTGCTGACAGTGGTCACTTACTCCAACCCTCCTTCAGTGCTTGACACTGGAATTGATTTTATGTCATCTGGGTCATAGTCAGGGATTATACCTCTTTGCCATAGAGTAGGGAAATATTTTCTCCTTCCTCTTTGAGTATCTAGGATGACCCATTGGAGCATGTCCTTTTCAGAGGACTTCCTGCTCAGTTTTGTGAAGGAGCACCTCTAGTATACGAAGCTTATGTCCATACACTGTAAGCTTGGTGTGTCAGTCTTTGGTATTCAGTCATCCTCATCCTCCTCAATGGGGGCCATGTTGGGTAGAGTCCTGGCAGCCTTACACTAGTGTAATATCTATGAGCAGTTGGAAGAGATTCTGTATCTGCAGTTCTTTCTACTGGAATGTATTCTTAAATGTGGCCATGAATTATCATGGGCTATTTACTTGTCATGTCATCTGCCATTCTGTCAGTCTGTCCTTGCCATTCTATTTGTAGCTTTCAAGTTTTACTTCCAGAGATTGGGACAGCAAAAATAGTTATGGTAAAGGCCCGAAGTTAGGGACATATTTGAAATGCTGATACTATTAACTTAGGACTTCTCAAAATAATTTCCAGTATTAGGATGGAGCAGAAGTCTGAAACAATTAGGTGCATCCCTTCAAAATCAGAACAGTTGAGGCATAAGGAGAATCCACATGTCCTTGCAGGCTGACTAAATGCTTACAAGAATGAGTGTGGTACCTTTACTGAACAAACTCTTTCCAGGTACATGGCACACTACATTTTTCCCCCGTTTCCAGAACGTTAGGAAGCTTCTTTCTAGTCTATATATGGTCCGGTCTGGTGAGGATTGGGTGTGAGTAGAGTGTTAGCTTTTCTCCTGTTTGCAAATTACACACTTTTTTGACGTTACCAGCTGTGCATTTAGTCCACACATTCCACAGGCATGGTTCTCTGGATGTGATCTTCAGGTAATATCAAATGCCTCAAATGCCATCCTGCAGGATGTTCTTTCTTGCAGCCTTGTGGCCATTCCATGGTGAGCCCCCATGCTCATACTTCTCTGTGCAAGATTCTGCCCTATTTTGTAACACCTGCTGGAAGAATCACCCCAAAGTAAGAAATGTATGTTTAAGTAGGTCTTTGCAAGGGTGATGTAATCAGGTAAGGTGTCCTTGCTATAGTCCCTTTGAACACATACAGTTTAGCACATTTATGTTTCCAGAATAGTAACCTGTGAAGTTGAATGCTTTAGTTTTGACTCTTTAGGACCTGTCATTTGGAGTAGAAATAGAAACGAGGTTTGTAACCAAGCTCTTTTTTGAAAATTGTACATGCAGCAAAATTTCCTTGAGTTTTTGTCCACCACTAAAGACTGCTGGAAAAAAGAAAGCCTTGCTTTGGTAAGGGTTGAGGCTTGTGTGTACAGTCACATTGTTGCCTTTTTGTAGGAGCCTGTCACAAAGGTCTGCTGTTAAGGTGGGTGCAACATTCCTGTTCTTTCTGTGCTTTTCTTCTCATCTCAGAGGTTGAAAGCCTAATTGTCCAGTACCAGAAAAGGTAAATATCTGTTTAGATTTCATTCCTGCATTAAGCTTGTGCAACTAGAACGATAGGGTCATTATCCTGGGTATTTCTTATCAGAACGTAGTTTAAAAACTCGTGCATTATTGTAAAGTTTTCCATTTATGGACACAAACTGTCATTTCCACTTTTCAGATGGAATATCACATTTTATGTACTGTAAATTAGCGTCTCATGTATTGAGTGAGTAAAGCAATTTGACTGAGCTGTTAAAGTAAAATGCTAAGTTTTTGATTTTAAACCACATGTCCTCCCCACTAAAATTGTTTAAGAGGTCTGCATCCTTCATGTTTCTTTTTAATGCACTGTTGTACTACAACCTTTAATGACATATTTCTGCAGAGGTATTGCCGTCAGATGAGATTATCCATCTCTGACATTCATCTCATCTGTTAACTATTTAAATGCCATTGTGTTGGAACTCTCAGGCAGTGAGATAAGTTAGCAAAATTTGAAGGTATAGATGAGCCATACAAGTATATAATTGTTTCAGGGAAGTATATTCTTAGCATGATTGTTTGCTTCCTCCTCTTCTATACCCCTATCATACAGTCTGACATATGTTGTGCTCTTTGTTGGTTCAACTTCCCACAGTCAGAACTTTTTTTTTTTTTTTTTTTAATCTTGGATTCATTAGAAACATTTTCCTCTTCTGAGGTTTCCACATCTTAGTGGCCAAAGCCCTAGTTTTGTCTGCTTCCTTCCCCACAACAGTTTCCTTAGTTAGGAGCTTTGCTGGCTATGGGTATAAGGTTTTAGTTTCCTTTTCTCATTGATTGGTGGTATCGTTATCCCCCTTGACGGGTGGTAGGTTTTTTGCTTCACTGCTTTCATATGTTTCTTTCCCAATAATATGTTCCAACCAGTCCAGTTCTGAACTGGACAGATGATTTGTGCATCTTTTCTTATCTTTCTGCTTAGTTTCTTTTTGTATGCCCATTGTGTCCAAGATCTTCTTTGCTCTGGTTCTTTGGACTTTAGCCCTTCTTTTCTTTTTAGATGGATTTAATGTTTTTTTCCCACCTTGGCTAGTTCATCCTGGAGTATGGACAATGTTATAGTGAGACAGTAATGCATTTGCAGCAAATTTCTATTTCTGCTGTGTCTCTCTGCATGGTCCCTTATATATAAGTGGAGTAAGTAGCAGAGATAATGCTCTCTGTTCTGTTTTTTTTTTTTTTCTGTATTTTTATTTTGTCCCGAGTTTAGCATGCCTTTTTTTTGTTTAATGCAGTTCTGAAGCCAGATAAAATTTCTTTACCTCAGTTAACGGTGAGACCTTTTCACTTTGCCTTTCTTACATTACTGAACTGTCTTGCCAAGGTCTTGATTGGTCTACTTCTCAGTAAGCCAACCAGTGACAGGTGTGACTTGTCACATGATTTGATTGGCTGTTCTTTTGTCATTTGTTTTAACTTCAAGGTATGCTGGGGGGGGGGGTGCTTAACTGACTGTGCAAACATACTTAGTACCTGTATTTAGTTTGTCTCCACGACCTCAGAATGTTTATATGGCATAACCGTTCTGGGGTCCCTTTTCCCAGTTGTCATCCCTCATTTACTTTTTTTTCCCTACAATTTCAAAAGGTCCTTGCCACTTTTCCTTTTGTTATATTCTTTCTGTTTCTTTTGTGCTTTCCATATGTTTTATACTATAGGTATTATAGGTCTTATCCTGTCTTGTAGATCTGTAAAATGTCCTGTCACACTTTTAAAGGTGGTATTTTCAACCTTCCATGTTTTTCCCTCGATCTAGCAAGCCTCAAGGATGTGTGCCATATAGCAGTCCAAATGGTACAAATCCATTTGGGGCTTAGGGTATTTCCTTTCCAACAAAGAAGATATATGGAAGCACTGGGTGTTTTTCAGCGTGAAAATGAAAGCTATTTTTTATAGTTTCATAGGTAGGTACTAGGCTATTGGTCCTAGGGCCTATATAAACCTAGCCAAAAGGTACCCTGCCTTTCGCCACCCAAGAAAATTATTTTCCTGTACCCCTGTCAAGCAGAGCCACAGAAGTGATCCCCGGGGTGAATTTCTTTTCTCCCATCCAATCTTCAAGATTTTTCTTGAAGAGTGCTCATGAGGAGCTTTGTTTGATATAGATAGGTAGTTTGTTCCAGAGTATGGGAAGTCTCTGAGACAGGAATCTATCCCTCCAGCATGTTCTGTTTATTGTGGTGACAAGATTTAGGTCCCTAGAGCGTGTAGCTTGGAGGGATTGGGATTTGTTTAAGTGGAGCATGTCAACAGCTCTGGGTTTGACATAGCTTTGTATGTTAGACAGAGATCGCCTCTGAGGAGGCGATATGTGACAGAGTAAAGCTGGAGGTTTTTTTGAGACTGTCTGCGTAGGGCAACTGTTTGAGGTCGGTAATCCTCTTTGTGAGGTATTTCTGTGGCCTTTCTAGTTGTTGTAGATGTCTTGTGAGGTACATAACCAAAAGAGGTGTTGTACTCCTATAATGGGTTTAATGAGTGACGAGTAGAGGGGAACAATGACCTCTTTTTTTTCCTGGATGAGAAACCTTTTGTGATGAGGTGTGCCACATAGAAGGATTTCCTGACTACTGTGGCAAAGTGATTATCAAAGGAGAGACTACTGTCCACCTGTGTCCCGAGGTCTCTTATCACACTTTCGGTGTTAAGTAAACTACTGCCTGTGTGTTAGTTCATGGATACAGAGTTTTTACCAAAAGGGATGACCATGCACTTTTTGGCATTGAGCTTGAGGCCATGGCTTTGACACCAGGCATCTGTCTCAGTAAGGCCCTTTTGTAGGATGTCCGCATCGTTAGGAGTTTTGATTATGGCTCCTAGTTTGCAGTCATCTGCGAACTTCGTTAGCCAAAGACCTTCTGTGTTAGCCTGTACTTCAGAGAAGTAGATACCGAACAGGAGAGGACCCAGGACTGAACCCTGTGGTACCCCACTTGTCACTGGTCTGAAGTTGGATTTGAAGTCTTCTACTTTCACAGTGTGGATTCTGTGAGTGAGCCAGTTGGCAACCCATCTTGTGACATAGGGATTTATACCTAGTTTAGGGAGTTTCTCTATAATTCCAGAGTGGAGGATGGTGTCAAAAGCCTTGCGAGGTCTAGATAGGCTGTGTGAACCACCGTACCCTCGTCACGGCTTTGATGACCGCTTCAAAGAAGTCTATCAGGTTTAGGAGACATGATCTGCCTTTTACAAACCCGAACTGGGTGGGGTCCAGAGTTTGGAGATTACCAATGTCATTGTTTATAAGTGCCATGATGATACTTTCCATAGCCTTGCAGACCAGGCTCGTCAAGCTAATGGTGTGTTAGTTCCCAGGGTCCATAGTGGCTCCCCCTTTGTGGAGTGGGTTAACCGTCGTTGTGCACCATTCAGTGGGCACAAAGCATGAGGTGAGGCTATGATTGAACATGGTACTTAGGTGGGGTGCCAGTTCATTCTGTAGTTCATGTAGAATGCAGCCTTCGATGTTGTCAGGTCCCATGGATGCTGTGTTCTTGGCTTTGGAGAGTGTGGTTTTTACCTGTATATCCATGATTACAGGAACTTTGCATTCTTCTGGTATAGAGATGGGCCCTTTAGGGGATGAGAGAGGGATAAAGTTAGCACTGAACCTGTCTCCCAGGATGTTGGCAATATCATTTGGTTCTGTATATTTAGTGCCATTGTGCTGTAACTCAGAGCAGATCTAAGTGTTGCCATTGAGATTCTTGTCATAGCTATAGAATGCTGTGTGGTTGTCTTTAGGATCAGTGGCGATTTTATTTTCATAACTAGCTTTGGAGAATTTTATGAGGGATCTCGGCTTCTTACTGTGGCTAACCAGGGAGTTCTTCCAGTCATGAGATTTTACTCATTTTTGCAACAGTTTCTTTCTTCTGTTGTAGAGTTTATGGCAGGGGGCCTCCAGATTGACTTCCTTTTTTTGGTGGATAGCATGTTAGTTATGTTAGGGATTGCACGATCCATGCACTCGTGTAAGTGCTTATAAAGTGCATTTGTGTAGGATTCAGCAGTCGTACCTCTATTGTCCATCAGCATGGATGTCTTGAAGTTTGCCACTTCTGTCTTAAGAAGCGTGAAGTTGGCTTTGGAGAAATTCTTTACGGTGGTTTCCCTAATGGGGGCTGGGGCAGGATGTAGATGTCTAGGGTGATTAGCTTGTGGTCGGATCTGACCAACCAGGAATTGACCTCTGGTATGGAACACTGGTTGCCCATGTTGGTAATGACCAGGTCTAGGATATTGCTGCCCCTGGTGGGGGTGTGGATAAGTTGATCCAAGGCGTTGGAATTTATGAATTCCAGAAAACGTTGAGCACAAGAGTTGGTACATGAGTAGTTTTCCCAGTTAATAGTGGTGTAGTTGAAATCGCCCATTATTAGGGTGTTAGGTTGTACCCTAATATTTTCCAGTGTATCAAGAAATGAGGAGTGGTAATGCTGGGGCATGGTGGGGGATTTGTAGCAAGCTACAGTATGGATTGCAGTCTTCCCCAGAGTTAATTGCATTTGGATAATCTCGGATGCATTATGCTGAGCAACTAGCCTGGAGGTGTGGATATCCTTAATGAATATGGACACGCCTCTGCCTTTAGTGCATCGGTACAGGTTAGGTGGCCGAAAGGTGTGGTATGAATTATAACCTGGTAATGCAGGGGTGCTCTCTGCAGCCTTGAACCAGGTCTCTGTCACTGCACAGATGTCGATGTTCTCCATTTTAAGGAGTGCCTTTAGTGAGTGCATTTTGAGGTTTGGCCTTCTAGCATTGAGTAGCATTACCCTCAGATTTTGCTTGCTTGTACCTGTTACGGTGGTGAATTTGTCATTTGAACCTTGCCTAAAAAAGGCACTATAGGGGTGGCAAGAGCCTTAGCCAGTATCCGGAATCCCAAGGGCGACAGGTGCAGGCCATCTCTGGCAAAGCATCGTGGTTTGTCGATCATGTCATCCCAGGCAGACAGATTCTGGATCCCCTTAGAATGATACCAGTAGCTTAGCCAGTTGTTGAAGTCAATCATTTTGTCCTTGTACTGTGGTATCATTCTGGGTGATGGCAGGATGTTACTCAAGGCTAGGGTCATACCTGCCTGGCCTACAAGATTGGAGAGCTCCTCCATGTCTCTTTTCATGTAGTCCAGGGAGGTACATCTCAGGTCATTCACACCAACATGGACAATGACAGACTTATATTTGTACTTGTCATGGAGTGACCTGAGTGCATGCGTTATGTGGCGGATCCTGGCACCCAACAGGCAGCTGACAGTAACTTTCTCCTTGTTTAGCCTGGTGAGTGGAACATCATTGTGCCTGACTATAGAGTCACCTATGACTAGAATGTTGAGTACGTTGTTATGCCTTATGGACTGTGGTTGAGTGGCACACTGCATTTGTGGGCTATGTGTCATTTGGGTTGTTTTGGGGGGGTGGATGTTGCTTGCGTTTCTCCATTGGAGGTCCCTGTTGCTTGGGCAGGTTTTTATTGAAAGCCTCCGTGAAAGTAGGTGTGTGTTTTGTGTTTCTGTGTGTGTGTTTTGCTGGTGTAGGTTTTGAAGGACTATGTGATTGGTGTGGTGCAAGTGTTTACCTTCTCCTCTTGACTGTCTAGTCCAGTCTTGGGTGAAGAGAGCTTTGCTTCCAGTTTGGCTATATAAGTGCATCTCTCACAGGTTGTAGTGTTGGGTGGTAGGAGGAGAGGGTTGTCTGTGTACATGAGGCAATTGCTGCATTGCCCCAAGATGCCCAGATTCATCAGGTGGACAGGAGAAAACACCAGGAGCTCTGAACTGTCCCATCTGTTTAAGGGTGGTGTACAGATGTCTTTAGCTGTTTCACTTGTCAAAATTCATACATTACTCTGGATGGGAATTGATGTGCCTTGTTCAATAAGAATTTCTTGTGAAATTCATACCTTAGAAAAGAACAGTACTAGTTCATCTGCTGTGAACTTTGCACAAACTCTTTGTAGGGGTATTGCCTCAGTATATTTACTTGCAGTTAGTGATTACTGATATACTGATGGCATTTATTCAATTTTATAAGTGGGCCTACACTTGCCAGTACTGTTTTTTTTTTTTTTTTTTTTCAAAACAGGAGTTCCACAATAGTTAAATTTGTCAAAAGAGTTTTAAACCTTGTGTAGATACTGCCCTTTATCATTCTGGATAAGCTGCACTATAAGTTCGTATATCCTACATAATGCTAAGCTAGTAAAATCCAGCTAAAATCCCAGATTTTGTCTTCTCCTTTCTGTGTTAACGATCCGTGCAAACTTCATCACATGTATTCAAAAAGGCCTTGGAATTAATAGCTGGCTCAGTATCTCTTCTTTGTTTACCTTGCAGAATAGGTTGTTTCTTTGATGAAAATACAGGTGTGAAGTGTGTTTGTTTTGTTCCTTTATGTATCTCATCTATTCATATTATATTCTGTGTCGCTGTACTTAACGTGTTATCTTTTGACTAAGCCTTCTTGAAATTGATATGGATTACCTGGAGGTCAGTCAACTTTGTATTGTTTTTTCATTGGTATTTTGACATGAAGTGGATGCTGTGGTCTCTTCCTGCAGATACCATTTTCTCTGATTTGCTAGTTCGTCTTCTGTAAAGGGTAACTCTTACTTGTTCTGCTTGTGCTGCTGACGGTCTCAGTGCTTTGATGTAGCAGAGAGAAGCTTATGACTGTTCAGGTTTCCTTTTTTTTTCTTTCAGTATGAGATTCATCTAGCTCTTTCACAGTTTGTATACCTACATCTTTTAGTGAATTCTTAACTATTGGTCTTTCCCTTTCAGTCTCCACACTAACTTTTTTATTACTTTTAACAACTGGGGTGTTGGTAGAGCTCAGTATCAGAATCATCTAACCCTTTCATCTGTAAGCATGTCTTAGCTCTTTTTGTGTCTTTGAATGCTAAAACTTTTTGTTTACTGGGGCTGTAATTCTGGTGGTATATCAAGTTGAATTGTTTTCTCCCCTTCTCTTCCATATCTCTTTAAACGTGGGAAGTATTGGCAAGTTATCTGATCATGTCTTAAGATGTTCATCGTGTTTCACTGTTGCAGTCATTACACTTGGGTTATCCTGCTGGCAGGCTAGCCGCAATCGGCCAGAATTCCAAAGTCCTGGTCCGGCATCTGTTGCTGTCGCCTCTTCCCTGACATCAGTGCGCCAGGGGTATATAAGATGCAGCCAATGCCATTTTCTTCAGCCTTTCTTGCCGTGCGGTGCCCAAAGCAAAAACAGTTCGCAAGTGCCGGTCGGCCGACTCCTGAGATTTGCTAAATTGAATTTCAGATCCGAAGTCTTGAATAAAGCTAAGTACCCCGTTGGGGAAACTTTCTCTTGCTCCAGACCGAAGTCAGTAAAAGTTAACAATTGTATTTCTTGTGGGAAGCAAATACCTCATAAGGATTTTCATTCTTACGGTATTCCTTGCCTAGGCCCTGACCACGACGTTGCTAGTTGTCGGTTTTGTGCTAGATTTAACCAACGCACTACTAAGCGTCGGAACGATTTTGCTTTCCATTACTTTGGCCGAAGGTTTAATTATATAATGCCGTCAGAACAGCCGACGACCGGAGTTCATAAAAAGCGCAAGGAAAAAGAAAAGGACAGGTATCCGAGGTCCAAAACAGACGACAAAGCCTCTTCTAGGCCAGTCGCTGGTTCGCCGGTTCTCAGGCGCTTTCGCAGCTCCTGACACCAGCTACCTCAGAGCCACAGGCCGCCTCCGACTCCCACGTGGAGACAACTAGGTCTCTGGAAACTTATGGTATTGGGCCTACGGAAACTATTCCCTCAGATGGGTCCAGTGCCACTGAGCAGGCATCGGCTTCTGAGGGTGTTTTCAGACCTACACAGCTTTCTATCAAGACCACTTCAGCAACCAAGACAAAGTCTAAAACACCTTTAAAGACAGAAACAAGTACAGCATTCTCCTGGACAGTCATCCATGCCTAAGAAACAGATGCTTAAAATGGCCGAGGACCTAATTACTTTGATCAGGGGTTCTCATCCCCCTCCTGACAAAAGGCCTAGGCAAGATACTGACTGATTCCTCTGATCAGGTTTCTATTTCTTCTGATTCCTCTTCAGAACAGGGATATTCTATTCCTTCCTATGAGGACTCTGATGATGAAGAATCTATCCCTTCAGCCTCTCCTCCTGAGGATTGTTCTTTTGGGGAAACCCTGCACACCATGAGGGAGCATTTCCATTGGGAGAGCCAAGATTATTCAGAATCCAAGAAGAGGCTCAGAGATTTTCATTTATTGCCTCAACACAGACCTTTTGCTATCCCTCCTGTGCTGGACATTGTAGATGATGTATTTTCTGAGTCCAGTCTGTCTCCTGATTCTTTACCCCCTGCACCAGTTAGGCCAGATAGGTATTACAGGGTTCCAGATTCACATAAATTTATTTATAAAAACCCTGCTGCTGACCCAGAAACTATATCTCAGGGTCCCAAAGGGGTCAAGGCTTCCACTGCAAAAAACCCTGTTCCCTCTGATAGCGATTCTAGAGCTCTGGACAGATGGGGGAAAAAGTTTACACCTCTGCTACTTTAGCTGTAAGGGCTTTAAACTGCCAGTTTCACATGCTTAAATATCAGCAATGCCTAATGTCTCTGCTAAAACAGAAAATGCTGACAAACTCTGAATGTCCTGAAAACAAGGAAATGCAGGATTTATTGCATGCAGCTGAACAAGTGGGAAAACATACTTTGCAATGTGGTTTTGATTCACTAGAGGCTTCTTGCAGGGCCGCATTTACAGGCTCCGTCAGTCGAAGGCATGCTTGGTTAAAGGAACAGAGTCTGCCTGATCAAGTTAAAGCAAAATTATTGGATGCTGTATTACAGCATGATACTTTGTTGGGTGTTAAGGCAGAAGAGGTGTTAAAGAAAATGGAGGATAAAGCTAAATCAATGCAGACAGTCAAGGATTGCTTACAGGTTCAGCCACCCAGATTTAGCAGGAACTGGCCTTCTAAGAATTGGTCCTTTCCAGTGTCAGACAGACCACAAAGAGGCAGATACAGACGTCCTAGAGGCAGATATCAGGCCCAAGGCTCATACAGGCCTAAACAATGGGGTGTTCCTGCCTCCAAATGCGGAGAAGATAAATCACAACCTTATAGGAAACAGTCCCAATGACTTCCCACTGCCAATGCCAAGCACTTACCTTTTGACAGCACCGTTAGGGGGAAAGCTAGCACTTTTCTCACAAAATTGGCACATGATTACCCAGGACAAATGGGTACTGAATATTGTTTCTCTGGGCTACAGGTTCCACTTTCACACCCTGCCAAAGACAAAAGGTATGCCAGACCTGCCACACAATCAATGGGCAGAGGCACAAAAGCAAATTTCATCTCTCATGGACATGAGGGCTATTCAAAGAGTACCACCAAGAGCAGGGGCAAGGATTTTACTCAAGGCGTTTCTTGGTCCCCAGAAAGGACAAAGCTTGGAGACCAATACTGGACCTGTCTATTCAAAATACTTTTCTGGAAGTTCCAAAATTCAAAATGTTGACACTACAGCAACTTCTGCCCATGCTGGGCAAGAAGGCTTGGCTCGTAACTTTGGACCTCAAAGAGGCATACCTGCATGTCCCAATCAGACAATCTTGCAGAAGATACCTCAGATTCATAGCTGGCTCAATGCACTACCAATTCTGTGCACTGCCCTTTGGCTTATCTACTGTGCCCAGGGTCTTCACAAAATGCCTGGCACCAGTAATTGCATTTTGCAGACAAAAAGGAATTCAAATATATCCTTACTTGGACGACTGCCTAATTCAAGCAGAAAGCCAGGACATTCTATTAAAGCATCTGGCGTTTGTAAAAAGATTACTAATTTGCCTAGGGTACACAGTAAACGAAAAGCAATCAAAACTAGTGCCCTCTCAAGAGATGATATTCCTGGGTGCAAGCTTAAATACAACTGCCCAGATGGCTTATCTCACACCAGACAAACAAAGGCAACTGACTCATTACTTCCAGATGATGGCAACAAAGACCCAGTTACCTGCAAGAAAAATTCTGCAGGCTTTAGGCTTCATGGCATCCTGCATTCTGCTAATTCCATATGCAAGACTGCATATGAGGAAGCTACAATGGTACCTAAAAAGTGTTTGGACTCAACATTGCCACAGCCTGGAAACAGTAATTACTCTCATTCTCTGCCTGCAACAAGAGTTTCAATGGTGGGCACTGGTCTGTCACCACAACAAGGGACAGCCATTCACTTTACCCACAGCCAGGCAGACACTAACAACAGATGCATTGGGATTATGCCTGGGGGGCACACATGGCAGGAAAATGTATTCAGGGCTTGTGGCCCGCAAGCCAAATGCATCTTCATATCAATCAAAAAGAGATGCTAGCTGTACAGAATGCCCTGACAGCCTTCAATGATCTACTCCATCCAGGACAACTATTGCTAAAGACGGACAACACTACAGTCATGAGGTACATAAACAAGCAAGGGGGCACGCATTCCTACCCCCTCTGCAGGCAAGCCATGAACTTGTGGAACACAGCATTGACCTATCAAGTGTATCTGCAAGCACAATTCCTGCCAGGAAAGACAAATACTCTGGCAGACGAACTAAGCAGAAACCTCATGGACCCTCACGAGTGGAAACTCGATCCACAAGTCTTCAGCATGATAACAAGGAAATGGGGATGCCCAGACATAGATCTCTTTGCCTCTCTTCACAACTGTCAACTACAGAGATTCTGCAAAAGGACTTATCACACACAAGCATGGAAGGTGGATGCTTTATCATTCAGCTGGAAAACCCTGACAGTTTATGCCTTTCCACCACTGCCTCTCCTCCCCAAGGTACTTCTAAAGGTCAGACAAGAGAAGCCAAAAATGATTCTGATTGCCCCAGACTGGCCACGCCAGCACTGTACCCAATCCTAAAGAGCTTGTCTTAAGGCCCAGCCTGGACTTTACCTCAAATTCCTCATCTTCTGACCCAACAAAACAATCAGATCCTGCACAGCCAACTCAGATCCTTAAATCTGACTGCATGGCGAATAATATAGCCACTCAGAACACACCTCTCTCTAAAGCAGTTATGGGTGTCATTTTGGAAGCCAGGAGGCCCAGCACCAGAAAATCTTATGCAGAAAAATGGAAGAGATTTTGTGCTTGGAATCAGGCACAAGGAATTGAACCGCTTGTTCCAAGTATCCCTCAGATTAGTACAATACCTAACTGAGATGCTGGACAAGGGCCTATCCTTCTCATCAAGTAAGATTCATGCCTCTCCCATTTCAGCTCATTACAATATGGAACCACCTATTTTTTCACATCCACTGCTAAGGCAGTACCTCAGAGGGGCCAAAAACATAAGACCTCCAAGGAGAGCACCGATACCTGCATGGATCTCAATTTTGTCTTGGAAAAGCTCACACTGCCTCCTTTTGAGCCAGCCAATACAGCTGAGATAAAATTCTTATCATGGAAAACAGCTCTGCTCCTAGCAATAACTTCAGCAAGAAGAGTATCAGAGTTACAGGCATTAATGGCAGTGGAACCTTTTATCATTTTCCACCCGGACAGGGTTTCTCTAAGGACAAACCCAACATTTATGCCAAAGGTAGTATCCAGTGTGGCTCTTAATCAAACCATTCATTTGCCTACTTTTTATCCAAATCCCCAGAATGAAGGGGAGAGACTTCTTCATTCTTTGGACATACACAGGCAGCTACGCTGCTACTTGGACAAAACTAAGACTTTCAGAAAGACTGAGTAACTTTTAGTAGCATATGCTGCAGGATCACAAGGAAAGGCTATCTCAAAGCAGACTATTTCAAAATGGATAGGATACTGCATTCGTTTCTGCTATGCACAGCATGGCAAATCAGTGCCTAAGGGCATTAGGCCACAATTGACCATGGCAGTAGCCTCATCAGCAGCCTTTCTCAGAGGAGTACCAACCAAAGAAATTTTGGAGGCTGCAACTTGGAGTTCAGTGCACACTTTTACCAAGCACTACCACTTACCTCTTTACTCTAAATCCAGAGCAGGCTTTGCCACTGCAGTTCTGCAGGGCCTCATAGCCACTCCTAATTCTATTTAGACCCAGCCGCTCAACCTCAGCTTTGGGATTCAACCCAAGTGTAATGACTGCAACAGTGAAACACGATGAACATTGTACAGTTGTGTACCTACCATAAATGTAGATGTTCGAGTGTATTCACTGTTGCAGTCCAGGTTACCTACCCACCATCCCCTTTCTTTGCTGGGACTTATCTGTACTCCTCTATTCTATACAACCTATGTGGTGTATTTGCTTGTAGATGAAGGTATTGTTTATTTTAGTGCATGCCCTTTATAAGCAATGTTGTTACCCTGCCCTTTTGGGGGCACCTGACATCTGGGGCAAGAAAAACTGAAGAAAATGGCGTCGGCTGCATCTTATATACCCCTGGCGCACTGACATCAGGGAAGAGGTGACAGCAACCGACGCTGGACCAGGACTTTGGAATTCAGGCCGACTGCGGGTAGCCTACCAGCAGGATAACCCAAGTGTAATGACTGCAACAGTGAATACACTCGAACGTCTACATTTATGGTAGGTACACAACTGCACTTTTTGAGCATAGCAACTGATTTTAACACCTTGATGTAAAGTGTTTGAATTCTTTGTGTGTCTGTGTGCGTGTCTATGTGTATGTGTGTTGTAGGGTACTCTTTTGTCGACATGCACACATATCACTTTAGTTTTCTGTTTTGTTAGCTGTTTATGCTTGCAAACATAATATGAGCTAACAAATGTAGTCATACTCACAGTAATACCTGCAACTGTTTACAAGTCCTCTATAGTAGTACATTTAACACTGTGCGTGTTCCATTTGTTGCATGTGTCTGGACAGATATATGCCAAAGGGGGTATTATATTCAATGACTAGCATAATGATGGCTAAGGAAAGGGAGACAATGACATCCCCAGATCTAGACACAATTCCTTTATTTATAAGCTGTGCAATAAAGAAGGCCTTTCTTACAACAGACACATGTTGATGAAAAGTTAGGTCACTGTCCACATAAGTTCCAAAATCCTGAACAACTCTGTCAGCTCTTAGGGACATAGTGCCAGTGTGGTAATTCTGTGGGGTAGATAACTTCCCAAAGGATTTAGTAATGCATATTTTTTGACATTTAGTTTCAGACCATGATTTTGACCAGTTATTTATTTATATTGAGACAAACCTTCCTGCAGGATGGTCAGGTCTTCTGGGGATTCAGTGACTGTTCCCAGCTTGCAGTCATCTGCAGACTTAGTCAGCAAGAGACCTTTTGTATTGGCTTTTACTTCAGAAAAATAGATGACAAACAGGAGAGGCCCCCAGCATAGAAATCTGGGGACTCTACTGGTGACTGATCTGTTTGTGGAAGTAACTTCCCCTATTTTGATTGTCTGTATCCTGTCTGTAAGCCAGTTGGGAATTCAGCAAGTGATGTACGGGTTTATTCCCAGTTTATTTAGCTTTTATACTGTGCCTGAGTGAGGAACTCTATCAAAAGCTTTGGCCAGGTTGAGGTATTCAGTATGTACCATTTTGCCTTCAATTGTTTAGGTGACCTTTTCAAAAAAATCCAACAGGTTGAGGAACCATGACCTGCTGTTGATTCCAAACTGAGATGGGTCTAGTATTTGGAGGTTGCCTTTGTCCTGATCGATTAATTCCATGATAAGTCTTTCCATGGCTTTGCATGTAAGGCTGCTCAGATGTATGGGTCTTTAATTGCATGGGTCTTTGGAATGCCATCTCTTATGCAGAGGAATGACTGTTGCTGATGTTCTTCGTGTTTCACTGTTGAGTCATCACATGTGGGTTATCCCTGATGTGGTACCCCTCGGCCGGCCTGAATACCAGAGTCAGTGTTTTTGTGCATTGGCTGCAGTCTGACGTCAGGTCATCAGTGTTATAAAGCAAGGCATCTGACGTCATTACATGGCTTTCTTGCCATGGAGCCCATAGCAGAAGCAGTTTGCATGAGTGCCAGTCGCCACCAGAGTTTGAATTTCAGCTGAAAACGTCTAAAGCTAAGTACCCCGTCAGGAACCCTTTTTTCTTGCACTAACCGATGCCCGAAAAAGTTAACAATTGTCTCGCCTGTGGAAAGCAGATCCCACACCAAAACTTCCATTCTTACTGCATCACTTGTTTAGGCCCAGACCACAACGTCCCCCATTGCAGTTCTGTGCCCTCTTTAATGCGAGAACCATTCGCTGTAGAGCTCTTATTGCAGACAGAGAATTTTATAGATTTACCCTTACCTGGATGACTGCCTCATTCAGGCAGAGTGCAAAGAAAAGCTGCTCCAAGACCTTCTCTTTGTCAAATCCCTCCTAACTTCCCTAGGGTTCACCATCAATGAGAAGAAATCAAAGCAAGCTCCCACCAGGAAGATCATTTTCTTGGGAACTCTGCTAGACACAACATCCCAAATGGCCTTCCTATCCCTAGAAAAGCAGAGCTTCCTGCCTCTCTACTTTACCCAGCTGGCTTCCAGAAGTCACCTCACTGAAAGGAAGTTCCTGCAAGCCCTGGGATACATGGCATCTTGCATCCTTCTAATTCCTCTGGCCAGGCTTCACATGAGAACTTCAGTGGTATCTAAAGAACCTTTGGTGTCAGCACTCTCAGTCTCTAGAGACCTCTCTCCCTCTGATCCCATGTTTTAGGGCTGAGTTTCTCTGGTGGGCAGAGGTCTGTACCAAGAACAAGGGTCTTCCCTTCATCCTCTGCCCTACCGGCCAGACCATCACCACCGATGTATCATACATTGTTTGGGGTGCACACCTAGCAAGGCAGGTACACCCAAGGTCTTTGGGATGCCCAGCACCTTCCCTTACACATCACTCAAAAAGAAATTATGGCAGTACAAAAGGCTCTGGCATCCTTCAAACCCCATCTCAGACCAGAGGTTCTCCTTATAAAAACAGAGAATGCCACAGTAATGTGGTATGTCAACAAACAGGGGGGGGGACCCAATCTCTGTGCAGGCTAGCCATGAACCTCTGGCTGACAGCCACCTCCATGGGTCTACACCTAATTGCCCAATACCTAACAGGAGTCAACAACACTCTGGCAGACCACCTAAGCAGAAACTTACTGGACCCTCACGAATGGCAGCTCCACAGGGAAACCTTTCTGCAAATCACTCAGGAATGGGGAACTCTGGAGGTGGATCTCTTTGCTTTGCACCTCAACCACCAGCTACAAAAGTCCTGTACCAGGGAGTATCAACTCAGAGTGGAAGGTGGATGCCTTGACCTTCCACTGGAACTCCCTCTTTGTGTACACGTTCCCTCCTCTGCCTCTTATTCCCAAGGTACTGATCAAAATAAGGGAGGAGAGACCAAAGGCCATCCTCATTGCTCCAGATTGGCCCAGACAGCATTGGTTCCCCTTACTGCACAGCCTGACCTTACTGCCTCCCACGCAGCTTCCCCTGATCTCATACCTCTTGACACAGGTGGGGGGGAGGTACTGCACCCAGACTTGCAGACTCTCAATCTTTCAGCATGGCTTATACTTTAAGAGCTAACAAGGAGTCCCTGTTAAGCAAACAGGTCCTAGACATTATTACAGAAGCCAGAAGGCCCAGCAACAGAAAATCTTACACAGGGAAATGGAAAATATTCTGCTCCTGGAGCCAGTCCAGAGGGGCCAGCACCTCACATCCTTCCATCCCTCATATCTTGGATTACCTAGCCAAGTTACTCAAAAGTGGCCTCTCCTTCTCTTCTATTAAAATCCATGCCTCAGCCCATTACGATTCAGACCTACCCCTCTTTTTTCATCCTTTGATTAAACAATTCCTCAGAGGGGCTTCTAATATCAGACCTTCCAGAAGGCCTCCCACGCCAGCCTGGGACCTGAATTATTTTTTAGAAAAACTAACCTTACCTCCTTTTGAACCTGCTGCTTCAACAGAATTGAAATACCTCTCTTGGAAGACCACCTTCCTTCCAGCTATCACCTCAGCCAGAAGGGTTTCAGAACTTCAGGCACTCATGGCTGTCAATCCCTTCATCATTTTCCATGCAGATAGGGTCTCCCTGAGGACTAACCCCTCCTTTATGCCCAAGGTGATATCTGATGTGACCCTCAACCAGGCCATACACCTACCCACCTTCTTTCCCAACCCTCAAAATAAGGAGGAAAGAATTCTGCACTTACTAGACATGCACAGACAACTCAGATACTATCTGGACTGTACTAAACCCTTCAGAAAATCAGACCAGCTGCTTGTCACATTTGCTCCAGCGGCAGAGGGGATGCCCATTTCCAAGCAAACCATTTCCAAATGGATATCACACTGTATCCATTTGTGCTGCAACTACATGGGAACCCCCCCCAAGTCTATTCGTACCCATTCCAATAGGGCAACCTTCACTTCCACAGCCTTCCTCTGAAGAGGAAGGAAGTTATCATAATAAACACCTAGAGGCATCTACTCCCTGTTAGCTGCCATGAGATGTTGCCTAAGAGCCTGTATTAGACGCAAGACTTCAGCATTCCCCTTCTGTCACATACTGTCTACCCAAGGCACTCCCTACCAGTACACAGAGAGCAGACACAACTCCAAAATGAGCAGAGTGTTTCCTAGGCTCGGCAGTCACTATGCCACTATATAAATATGTATATAGATAGATCTATCGTTTATTTTTTTCTCTATCATGTTTTGCAGAATTTGACTGTTACAGTAAAAAAATGTATTTTGCTCTGTGTATAACCAGCAGTTTTGAAAACTGGAATAGACAGGCAGTGCTTTTCATAGAAAGTTTAAACACGGCACAGTTTATCTTTAAAGTGGATTATTAAGTCTATAAAAGTTTTCATGTATGCCTTCTTCCCATAGATTGAAGGCATTTGCAAGTTTCCATGCACAAACATGCACACAGTTACAAGTGCAACTGTCCGTGCTGTACTGCAGATACAGTTGTCAAGTCAGAAGAAACAGGTCCAGGAAGATTTCACCTGATAGCACAAGTGGTGGCCCCAGGGGAACATGTCCTAAAGGGAAAACGCCTCAGTTTTAAGCTAGTTCTTCTCCACTGCAAATCATTTCATGAAGCTTTGCAGAAGTGGGCGCCTGCTTCTCTTTACATACTTGAAGGCCCAGGGATTCTTAAGTTTGTTGTTTAAGTACTAAGAGTTTAATCTCACTCTTTCATACCTAGTCATTTCTACAAGCTTGGGCAATTTGAACCTTAACTCTGTCTTGTGTTAGTAGTTCAGGGAGTTCAGGCCACAATATGCAACCAGTCTTCATTAAAGTATCTTTCTCCACCTGTGCAGGTATCCACTGTATCTCATATGCAAGTATATATATATATATATATATGTATATATATATATATATATATATATATATATATATATATATATATATATATATATATATATATATATATATATATATATATATATATATATATATATATATATATATATATATATATATATAAGTATGTAAATATGTACGTCATACACAGAAACACACACACACAACTACAAAACACTCTATTTTATTTGTATATAAAATACAAGATTTGTTCCAAATTATTTCTTATCTAAGGTAGTTATTTAATAAAGTTACTTAGTCTGTATAAATTGCAGATGTAATTGTAGCTATGACAGTATATTTAAACTGAGCAAGTAAAAATTCCATTCCTTCCAGAATTCATAATTAGGTGTAAATCGGGGTAAGTGATAATTTATTTTGGGAGAAAGGTTGTTTTTTTCCTCCCTATGTATGTGTAATCTATAAGTATTTGAAAAATATGGGATTGGGATATGGCTTATGCTTCCCTTCTTCTACAATTAGATAGTGAAACTGCTTTTTCTAGTATTCCAAACCTTTTTTTCCTAGCTGCCACGAAATGTGCCTACTTATTAAGTTGTCAATTTCACTTTCCTGGGGTTTGCACTGAATGTTATATTTTAATGCTGCACTAAAAATAGAATTTCAAGACTGCAACTAGGAGAGAATTAGATTTAGTACTTTTGATTGTGGCTTTGTATCAGAAGTTCAGTCCAGACTCCATGCCTTTAGTCTGCATTAAATTATATGGAAGTGGTATTAAGCGGTATGTGGCAAACTATTTTAGAGTAAATCAGTTCACAGAAAGACACAAGGCCTGCATTGTCAGGGAGGAGTTTTTAAAATGTCTGCCCTGAGAACTAAATTGGAATTTTGTGGCTGTAATTGACCCAGCCCACCCACTTGTCTCACAGGGTGTGCACATACTGAAAAGGTGTTTTTTTTTTCTTTTTGACAAAAGTTCAGAAACATCAGGAGCATTTTTACCGTTGCAAACTTAAACCCTGTTAACTCAAACAAAACCATATTTAACTGATGATCAAACTTCTGCTGAGATACATATTTTGCAAACTAGCTTAGCTTTAATCTTATATTGCGCGGGATCTTTTATAATTAAAAAAAACACTTCCTTTGTCCATTACTTAAGTGACCCAGGTTGTGACATGTGTTTTTATTGTCTGAATCACGTTTGATAAAGGGGTAATATTACTCTGGGGTCAGGAAAATGTACAAATCCAGAGTATGACAGAATAAAATAAACTTATTTTGCAGTATATGTGTTGCAGCACAGAAATTATAAGTTAATTCTGTGGGATGTTCCAGAAATTTGAAGCTTAGTGGTCAGTTTTGTATACTGAATTATATCTAGTTTCAGGTTATAGTCTTGGTAAGCCTTGTAAGTGGGTGTTAAAACAGCAGTGATACACAGCTTACCAAAGTAAAACGTTTGTGGATGCTACATTTTGCAATAGTGCAGTAATAGTAAATGCAGGGGGTGTATGTGTATTTCCATTTAATTTTACTCTTTTGGAACTCTCCACTGCCTGCACTGATCTGTTTACTTTTCAGGAAAAAAATATCCATTCTAGAAGTAGTGTTGTTGTCCATATAAAATGTACCTATACAATATAAAATTATATGAAAAACAAATATATTTAAATGATTTGATAGGTACTGCTTTTTCTTCAAGTGCATGTTTGCGTGTGTGCGCATGCGTGTGCCTGCCTGTTTGTGTGTGGGTTTGTGTGTGTGTGTGTGTGTGTGTGTGTGTGTGTGTGTGTGTATGGGTTTGTTTTTGTGTGCGTGTGGGTTTGTGTGTGTGCATGTGGGTTTGTGTGTGTGCATGTGGGTTTGTGTGTGTGTGTGGGTTTGTGTGTGTGGGTTTGTGTTTGTGTGTGTGTGTGTGTGTGTGTGTGTGTGTGTGTGGGTTTGTGTTTGCCTGTGTGTGTGTGCCTGCGCGTGTTTGCGCCTGTGTGTTTGATTGTGCGCCTGTGTGTTTGCCTGCATGCGCGCGTGCGCCTGTGTGTGTGTGTTTGTGCGCCTGTGTGAGTGTGTGTGTGCGCCTGTGTGTGAGCGTGTGTGCACGCCTATGTGTGTGTGCGCATGTGTGCATCAAGTAGAGCTGCAGCATCATTATTAAAAAATAAGACTCACAGTTTTTCAGTCTAAAAATGTCACCTCAGAATGGCTGTTATTTTTGCTTTAAGTGGGTTCCAAGTAGGAAATGGTGCAGATAGCACACTTTCTTCATTGAAGCGTGAAAAAAAATTACTGACGTTTATTATTCATTCTTGTTTGAGAAGTACACAATAGTGCTCTAACTACACATTTTATTAATTGCCTCCATCTAGAGAGCATCGTGAATGCTACTGTAGTTATTGTTTGAAAGCCATATGAGAAGCATTTTTGCTACTTAAGAAGCATGTACGGGCTTTGTTGGGAAAATTATTTTGTATCAAAGATACAAAATAATATATATTTCAATTTTCTGAAATTATTACTTCAAACATTGCATAGCATACAAGTATTTATGCGCATCTGATATACATGTGTGCGTCTGTGCGCGTGTCACACAAGTGGGTTTGCACAAAAGACATGGAGATACTTGGGAGTGTATTACTGTTTTGCATTCCCAAGAGCATTATAAGGCACAGGTCTGGTTAATCATGAGTAATCTGTATTCGCTTATTTGTATTTGTTGACCAAGTTAGTCCATATGTGGACCCAAGGTGTTATTGAATAACTTGATAGTGAAAGCTTTGCCAGGACATTAGAGAAATTGCCCTACTCTTTTTAATAAATGCCATTGAATCTTCAAATGTCTTCCTATGCTACCACCAACTTGGAGAGATGGGACCCCAGATTTACATCTCGTCCAAAGCACATCACATCGGGAGGGCACAGTTTCCCTAATGCTGTACTGCAGTGCCAGTTTAGGAACATGATTCCAGGCTATTGATTTAGGATAAAATTCTAGTGTTCTGAGCTTCTCAAGAGTATAGACAAGTGTACAACATGCTGACTTGCTGAAACTGCTAGTGAGAGAAGGTGAGAGAGGACTGTGGTTGTTACATAAAATTTAAAAATTGCTTGAAAAGTGGATGTGATGTTATCAATAAAGTGTTCCCAGTAGAGCTTTTTGTTTGTTTTAGGGCTGAATCATTACCTGATTAAAACTGATTACTTGTTTCCCTGAAGAGCATGGGACAGTTTTATGTAAGGATTTCTGAGTACTGGACAATGAGTGCTTTAATCCTCCCTGTACCCTAGAGATTTTCTGTGTTTTTCTTGGAGATTCTGTAACTGCTGTTGGTGTAGCAGTGTGCTGCCGTGTCTGTCTCAATCGAATGGGTATGTTAAAATCCTGACGTACAACACATAGTGTGTTCATATGCTTTATTTAATACAAAATGTTTTAAAGGCATTGATTTGTGTTGTACTTTAACTGCCACATCAGGTTAACAACGCTAGTTTTGTTTTATGGTAGAGCCTACATCATAAGTAACTTTGCATCTTTGTTTTTAATTCACAAGTGCTAGAATATATTCTCTTGGAAAGAACTCTTGGAACATTTCTTTTGGCAAATGCATTGACTTTTAAATGAAAAGTACACTTATTACTGTTAATTGTTGCTTTTGTTTTTGCAGCTACCACAGCAACCAGTTTATAACATATTTAGCATGTGCCTTGCTTACACTTTGTGGCAGAACCAAAAGTCCCAATCATTTAGAGTTAGCAGGACAAATGTGTGCTAGAATTAAACTTTTAGATTGGTTCACCCATCATAATGTGAGCCTTGCAAGATGTTTTCTGACATATTGGTGTCATTTAAGCCTGTTCAGCTTCATGATCAATTTGGTGTTCATGAAGAACCCAGTGATGATGCAGTTTTTTGAAACCTCAACCATTACTACAGAGGAAAACCTTATAAAGAATACAATTGATTTTAGCTAACCTGATTTGTTCCAGTTCTACATTTGGAAAAATAATTATGAAATAGAATGGGAAATACCTATGGTCTGGCAGATTGAGATTTTATTTTTATTATTGTGGATTTTGCCCCTGTTGCTGCTGTCCATAAATACCCTCAAAATCCATCAAGGCCATTTTGATGTTCTTCATATTGATCTCTGCTGCAGTAGCCTAAGCTGCATGTTTTATATCCGCTAAGGATATAACAGCCAATCAGCTTCTAAAGCTTCAGGCCACCTTCCACACACCCTGTTAGCTGAAGCTGAGCTGACTAAAATACAGGGTTGGGTGCCAAGCCCTTCAGAGCGTTCCTGCTGCCTAAGAGTACACTCCTCTTAAGCTTTTGAGGATAGACAGTTTGTGCTGTTACTTTGCGGAATCGATAAGTTCCCTTGGAAAGAAAAAAAAAATCTTCCTTTTAAAAAATGTTTGTTAGATAACACTCCTGTTTAGTAAAGTCATTTTAAAGCTAGGAGTTGTGTTTTAATGGACTGTCACAAGACTATATTGTATTATTTTTACACTGGAACACTTTTTTTTTTCCTGTCAGTTTTAAAAGTTGTTTAAAATATTTTAAAACCACTTTGCCAGCCTTGAAAAGTAAAATAGTGTTTCTTACTGTGTTTTTCTGTGAAAAAAAGTGACTTTTAAAAACTTACATTTTTACCTGCTTTTGCTGCTTGTTTTCCCTGGGAAAGATGCACCATTTTTGGCTTGACCAGGGAACGGATTGGCAGTGTCATGGTCATCTTTCTTCCAGCTACAAAAATAAAAAGTCAAGCAAACAGCCTTTGTCACTATAGCAGGCTAGCAGTTTGCCTCAGCCACAGGTGGGTGACTCTGCTGTGGCCATTTGTTGTACCTCAGACCATTCATCTTTTACCTTGGATCCCTCTGGCACAACATATGTAACCACTATGGACTGGGTGTTAGCCACATCCCCTGTGGCTGTTGGGGGTCCCCTCAGTGGGCAAAGGAGAAACACTCTTGAAGGCCCTGGCAGAGGGAACAGTGAAGACTTCTCTGTTTTGTAAGAATGTGGTGCTTATCCCTGGGGAAGCTGCTGCTCGTCATTAATAACACTGTTGGCCACATTTTTCCTGTCAAAAAGAAACAGAAAACTAAACCTGTACCTACTCCTCTAATTTCCTTGTACAAGAGTAATTAACTAGTTCTGGCTCAGGGTTTAATTCAGGCTATTAATCCTTATAATATAGTTTCTGGTAAAAGAAATATGGATACATCCTTTCCTGAAGAGATTAAAGATTCTGAATCTGGACAGGAAGATGAATGAACAGATATGAGCTTTTCTCCTTGGATTTCTTCAGACTCTGGGGAGCACAGTTTCTGAATTTCCCTGTGGGGTTTCTCTTTTTCTGAGACTGTTTCCAGAATATCCCAGTGTTTTCATTTAGACAACACTGAAGTTTCTCAGTCCCTCAGAAAGTACTATGAACTGTTACAGAAGGAATTTCTAGAACCTTCACCCATTCCTCCAGTTCTTTCACCTTTGGAGGATGTATGTGTCACTGCCTGCAGTTTTCCTGGTAGTCAGTCAGCTGCCCCTAAAAGGCAGATAGGGTGTATGAAGTTTCTCAGTCTTTTAAATGTTTTTGTACACTCTTCCCAAACCTGACCAAGCACCTGTAGCTTTAGTTAATTCTGTTGCTGCTAAACCTTTAGTTAATTCCAGTATACTCTTTCTGTTAGGGATGAGAACATTACTGATAGCCATGGGGGAAAAGTGTATGCTTCTGCAGTTTTGATTTTCATAGTTTTGGATTGTCAGGTTCATATGTTTGTTTTTCTGACTAATTGTGACTGCATGAGGAATGTTTTGCCTGCATTTTCTTCTTGTAAGGAAAAATCTGCTATAAATGTAATTTATTCTGTTGTACAAATGACTGCTCATTGTTTTCAGTGTGTGTGTATGATGGCTTTGGCCACTGGTAATGTGTTGAGGAGGTTTGCCTGACTTTGTTCTCCCAACCTCTTGGATGATAAAATTGATAGTTCCTTTGGATAGAGACTTTGCTTCTTGGCCCCCCTGCTGCAGAAGTGACCAAAAGTGTAGTGAGAGGGGTAAGTTAATACAGGGAATCTTAAGATTTTTGAGCCCTCGTTTTCCAAATTTTCTAATAGATTTTCTATCGCCTCATCAAATTTTGCAAAAAATAAATAAATAAAAACAAAATAAACAATTTTAACAAAATGCAGATAAATACTCTCTTAAAAAGAAATGGCAAAGTTCCAAAAAGAGTTCAGGAACACCCTGTGATGTCAGGCTATATCCCACCAGACTGCAAACAAATGACATCCCTTACTATCCTGGGTCAATAACTAAGGACCTTCAGTCCTCATTAATATGAGACTGTCACTTACACAGAAGTAATATTTCACAATTTGTCCCTAAGAGCACAAAAGGAACATGCTCTACTTTTCTGGGATTGGACTGTATACCTCTTACCACCCAAATGTATTTTTCTTATTACACACTTCAGAGCAAAGTGTCTCAGTTTAAGACCTCTGATACTCACACTCAAAAGTATATTTGAATGTCATACATACAAACACTTCTGAAAAGCCTGACATGGATTTCCAGCTGTCTCTCTTTCCCAAAATAATACAGTAATCCTGCCACCAATTAGAGGATCTTGGTGTCAAAAGGGGGTGTCCAATTATGAAAATTAATTATCAAAATAAATGATAGCTATGATCAGAACAGCCAGGCCTCGGGTGACCTGAGGAGTATCAAACAGGTAGAAGCACTCTCTAATCTCTAAGGAAAAATACTGGATGTTCATCGTGCATACAGCTGCAGTCATAACGGATGGGTTATCCTGCCGTCAGACGGGTCCTCGGTCGGCCGAATTCCAAAGTCTAGGTCCGGCGTCGGTTGTCGTCGCTTCTTCCCTGACGTCATTGCGGCAGGGGTATAAAAGAGGCAGCCGACGCCATTTTCTCCAGTCTTTCTTGCCGCGTGGTGCCCGAAGCAGAAGCAGTTCGCAAGTGCCAGTCGGCCAGCTCCTGAGATTTACGAAAGTATTTCAGCCGAAGTCTTCTTGAAAGCTAAGTACCCCATTGGGGAAACTTCTCTTGCCTTAGACCGATGTCAGACAAAGTTAATAATTGCATTTCATGTGGGAAGCAAATACCGCATGAGGATTTCCACTCTTTCTGTATACCTTGCTTAGGCCCAGACCACGACGTCTCGGCCTGCCGTTTTTGTGCTAGATTCAATAAGCGCACTATTAAGCATCGGGCGGAGTTCGCCCTTCACTTTTTTGGAAAAAAATTTAATTATATTATGTCGTTGGATACTCCTCCAGTTTTGAGCAAAAAACGCAAAGATAAAGACCGACATACGAGGTCCGCACCACCTACTGAAACCACGCTAAGGCTGACTACCGGTTCTCCGGTACTCAGCGAGGCGCCTACGCAGCCCCTGAGTACCGATGACAATGCATTACCGGTGTCTTAAGTACCCGAGGTCGCAGGCTCCTCGGCCCCCAATCCTACTACAGATCCCAACGCCACTCCTGGCGGGGAAACTCAGAATTTAGACAGGCCTGCCATTTCTCAAGGGGTCTTCAGGCCTTCCTCCTTCTCTATTAAAGCCTTCACTAAATCTAAAGCAGCCATGAAAACCAAAAAACAGGTTCCTCAGACCCCCTGTCAAGGCACCATGCCTAAAAAACAGATGCTTAAAATGGCTGAGGATTTGATTACTCTTATCAGGGGTTCTCAACCCCCCTCTGACAAAAGGCCCAGATTAGAGGAAGACTACCCTTCCTCAGATCAAGCTTCTATTACCTCAGAACTATCTGAGGACCAGGATTATGCCTGTTCTCCATTCGAAGACTCTGATGCAGAGGAGTCTATTCCCTCGGTCTCCCCCCCTGAGGACTTCTCTTTTGGGGAAACCCTGCATACATTGAGGGAACACTTTCACTGGGAAGGCCAAGATTACTCAGATTCCAAGAAAAGGCTCAGGGAATTTCTTCTACTCCCCCAGCATAGGCCTCTGGCTATCCCTCCTGTTTTAGATATATTGGTTGATGTGTACACAGAAGCCAGCCTTAATCCTGATTCTTTGCCTCCAGCTCCTGTTAAACCAGACAGGTATTAGCGGGTTCCTGATTCTCACCAGTTCCTATATAAAAGCCATACTGCTGACCCAGAAACAATTTCACAGGGTCCCAAGGGAATTAAGGCCTCTACTGCTAAAAATCCATTACCTTCAGAGAGAGATTCCAGAGCTTTAGAAAGGTGGGGGAAAAAGGTGTACACCTCGGCCACTTTAACCATGAGGGCATTAAACTGTCAGTTCCATATGTTAAAGTATCAACAGTTTTTGATATCTCAGCTGAAAAGCAAGATGACACAACCAGATCAACCAGATTTAAAAGAGTTGCAGGATTTGTTGCATGGTGCAGAGCAAGTGGGTAAACATACCTTGCAGTGTGGTTTTGATGCTTTAGAGGCCTCATGTAGAGCTGCTGTTACGGGGTCTGTTATACGTAGGCATGCTTGGCTCTAAGAGCAAACCTTACCAGATCATGTCAAAGCTAAATTATTAGATGCACCTCTTCAAAAAGATGTATTGTTTGGTGTTAAAGCTGAGGAGGTGCTAAAGAAAATGGAGGAAAAAGCGAAATCAATGCAAACAGTGAAAGATTTCCTGCAGGTACAGCCTCCACGTTTCAGCAGAAACTGGCCTTCAAAAAAATTGGTGCTTTCCAGCCACAGACAGACCTCAAAGAGCCAGACAGTGGCAAGCACCAACCCCAAGAGGTGGAGAAGATAGATCACAGTCTTTTAGAAAACAGACACAATGACTTCCCCCTACACCTGCCAAGCAAAGCTTTAATGGCAGCACCTTTGGGCGGAAAATTTACATTATTCTCAAAAAATTGGCATATTGTTACAAAAGACAAATGGATTCTGGACATTATAGACAGAGGCTACAGGTTCCACTTTCACACCCTCCCAAAAATGAGAGGCATGCCAAACCTGCCACAAAATCAAAGGGCAGAGGCACAAAAACAAGTTTCAGCTCTTATGGACATGAAAGCAATTCAAGAGGTACCTGCAAAAGAACAAGGTCAAGGGTTTTATTCCAGACTATTCCTGGTACCAAGGAAAGACAAAGATTGGAGACCTATCTTAGACCTATCCATCCTAAACACATATCTACAGGTGCCAAAATTCAAGATGCTCACATTACAGCAGCTTCTTCCCATGCTGGGCAAGGAGTCTTGGCTGGTAACATTGGACCTCAAGGAGGCATACCTGCGTGTCCCTATCAGACAAGATTGCAGAAGATACCTCAGATTTCTTGCAGGTTCAACCCATTACCAATTCTCTGCATTGCCCTTTGGCTTATCTACTGTGCCCAGAGTGTTTACGAAATGCCTGGCATCAGTAATCACCTTCTGCAGACTACAAGGGATACAAATCTACCCATATCTGGACGACTGCCTGATCCAAGCGGACAGCAAGGACATACTACTGCAGCACCTGACGTTTGTAATAAAACTGTTGAACTTCCTGGGATACACAGTCAACAAAAAGAAATCAAAACTAATACCCTCTCAACAAATAATTTTCCTGGGTGCCAGCTTGGATACAACCACCCAGATGGCCTACCTCATGCCAGACCAGCAAGGGCAACTGTCTCAATACTTCAAAAAAATGGCAACTTACACCAGGCTAACTGCAAGGAAAGTCCTGCAGGCTCTGGGATTCATGGCATCTTGCATCCTACTAATCCCATGTGCAAAGCTGCATATGAGGAAACTTCAATGGTACCTGAAAAACTTATGGTCTCAACACAGCCACAGCTTGGAAACAATTATCCCACTCATTCCATGCCTTCAAAAGGAATTTTTGTGGTGGACTCCAGCTTGCCAAAGAAACACAGGTCTTCCTTTCTGGGTACCTCAAGCAACTCAAATCATCACAACAGATGCCTCAGACTATGCCTGGGGAGCACATATGACAGATCAGTGCATTCAGGAAAAATGGACCCGAAAAGAGAAGCACCTTCACATCATCCAAAAGGAAATGCTAGCTGTGCAAAAGGCTATTATGACCTTCAAAGACCTACTGCATCCAGGCCAGCTATTGATAAGGACAGACAACACCATAGTGATGTGGTACATAAACAAACAGGGGGGAACTCATTCATACCCCCTGTGCAGGCAAGCCATGACCCTATGGAACACAGCACTGGAATTGCAAATTCAACTGCAGGCACAATTCCTGCCAGGGAAGGAAAACACACTGGCAGACAACCTAAGCAGAAATATGACAGATCCACACAAATGGAAGTTGCATCCTCAACTTTTCACAAAGATAACTCAGGCATGGGGACAGCCAGACATAGATCTCTTTGCTACCCACAGAAATTGCCAGTTGAAAAATTTTGATCAAGGACCTATCATCCACAGGCCTGGAAAGTGGACGCACTTTCCTTCAATTGGGCAACCTTGACAGTCTATGCCTTCCCGCCTCTTCCTCTGCTGCCCAAAGTTCTATTAAAAGCCAGAGCAGAGAGGCCGAAAATGATTCTCATCGCTCCAGACTGGCCAAGACAACACTGGTATCCGCTCCTGAGGAGCCTGACACATTCCCCACCATGGATCCTACCTCTAGTCCCTCTTCTGTTGTCTCAGCACAGCTACAAAACCCTTCACAGCCATCTCAGAACTCTAAATCTAGCTGCATGGAGAATTCCTTGATTTCCCAACAGTTTCTCCTCTCCAAGGAGGTGCAGGATGTCATCTTGGAGGCCAGAAGACCTTCTACTAGAAAGGCTTACTCCGCCAAATGGAAACGATTTTGTGCCTGGAATCAAGAAAAGGGACAGAATCCTTGGGTAATAAATATACCTCAAATTTTACAGTACCTAGCTGAGATGTTAAACAATGGACTTTCCTTCTCCTCCATCAAGATCCACGCTTCAGCCATTTCTGCACAATACAACATAGATCCTCCATTATTCTCTCACCCTCTCTTAAGGCAGTTCCTCAGAGGGGCAAAGAATTTAAAACCCCCAAGGAAACCACCAGTCCCTGCTTGGGACCTCAACTTTGTATTAGAAAAGCTGACCCTTCCTCCCTTCGAGCCAGCTTCTTCAACAGAGTTACAGTACTTGTCATGGAAAACAGCCTTTCATCTGACTATCACCTCAGCATGCAGGGTTTCTGGAGCTACAGGCCCTCATGGCTGTGCAACCATTCATCATTTTCCATCAGGGCAGAGTTTCCTTACGAACCAATCCTACCTTTATGCCAAAGGTAGTATCCAGTGTAGCTTTGAATCAGACTATCCACTTACCTACCTTTTATCCTAATCCACAAAACAAAGGGGAAAGGCTACTACATTCCTTGGACATTCACAGACAACTTCGTTACTACTTGGACAGAACAAAGCCATTCAGGAAATCTGAGCAACTCTTTGTGTCCTATGCTGTAGGTGCTCAGGGAAAGGCTATTTCCAAACAGACAATTTCAAAATGGATAGCCCACTGCATACACTTTTGTTACTCATTTCATGGAAAAATGTGCCTGCATGCATCAGATCCCACTCCACCAGAGCCACAGCTACCTCTGCAGCCTTCCTCAGGGGGGTTCCTACCAAGGACATTTTGGAAGCAGCCACCTGGAGTTCAGTGCACACTTTCTCCAAGCACTATCACCTCCCACTATACTCAAAATCTGCAGGGCATCCTAGTCCCTCCTAGTTCCACTTAGTGCCTACCACCCTTACTTAGCTTTGGGATTCTACCCATCTGTTATGACTGCAGCTGTATGCACGATGAACATAGTACAGTTTTGTACCTACCATAAATGTAGATGTTCGAGTGCTCATACAGCTGCAGTCCAGGTTTCCCTCCCTCCATCCCCTCTTAGGACAGGCCTTATGACAAACACTTTTCATATAACTTTTTTGGGGTATTCTTTTATGGTGTATTTGCTTGCAGCTACTGTTTTTTTGATTTATCAACATTGCATCTTTGCATAACATTATGTTTGCCTTCCTTCTGGGGGCACCTGACATCTGGGGCAAGAAAAACCTGAAGAAAATGGCGTCGGCTGCCTCTTTTATACCCCTGCCGCAATGACGTCAGGGAAGAAGCGACGACAACCGACGCCGGACCTAGACTTTGGAATTCGGCCGACCGAGGACCCGCCTGACGGCAGGATAAGCCATCTGTTATGACTGCAGCTGTATGAGCACTCGAACATCTACATTTATGGTAGGTACAAAACTGTACTTTTCCAACCACAATGTAAAATAATGGAAAACATTTAATAGTAAGTAAGAATGATTACAAAACTGAAATTCAGTAAGTCTCAATAAACATTAGAATTCAATCACCAGAAATGTAAATCAGACTGCAGGATAGTAGTCCATTATTCAAGAAAATCTCTATCTTAATAATTAAACTTTCCTGATCTAAGTAAAGAAATACTGTCCTTGATCTACTCTAAGATATATTAGCAAGGCCAAGGCAAGCTTACAGTTTTCTTGGTGAGTTGTTTTCTTGGTGTCAGCTGACTGTTCGGTACTTGACAAACTTCACAGCTTCACAGTATCAACTGTCTTCTTCTGAAGTCTCAACTGTCTAATTTCAAAATATAACAGTCAACTGTGGAAAAAAAAAAAAGATTTTTTTTCTGTCAACCAGCTGTTTAAATCATCATTTAGCAACAAGGAACATTCCGGGGAGATCTCTTACTGCTCAGTCGATTCTTCAACGTTTGTACTTTAGAAGTCCTTCTCAAACATACGCAGTTAGAAGTGAATCAAAGCAGTGACCGATTCTTTAAGCATTCTGTTTAAACGAGGAAAGACTCAACATTTTAAACTTGTTTACATTTCCAATATCAGGCATGCTGGCATACAATTCAAGTTAATCTAAGAATATGCACAACTCTCCTGCCAGACATGCTAACACAGATGGCAGTGTTTTCAGTTTCTTCACTTTTCTCCCCTCCTTATGACTTGAGCACGGTTTTTCAAGTGACCCTTGGAAACCGACATTTGAGAAAAATGGGTATACCTGGGCATATTAACCCACTCCTCTCCTGGACAATCAAACCACATTGGCATTGTTAACCCCACTGTGTTGTATGGTCGCATCCTATACTTGCAATCCTAGATTCCACCTCATACCATCCTTCTTTGGCACTAGCACTACTAGGGAAGCTTAAGGATTGTTAGAGTCTTGAATTACCCCCAGTTCTAGCATTTTCCTTATTTCTTCTTTCAGAGTCTGCTTCATTCTCTCATTCAGAGTCTGCTTCATTCTCTCAGGTACTCTATAAGGAACCTGCTTAATAGGTTTTTGGAGTCCTGTGGCCACATGGTGCTACACCAAGTCACTACACCCAGGTTTCCCTGCGAACATATTCCCAATTTCCTGCAATTCTGTTTTTATCTCCCAGACTTGATTAGGAGTTAACTGCAGTGATCTTCCATAGAGGTATCAGTCCTAGCCTCACCCAAAAGATTAGTTACCATATCCCTTTCAGACTCTTCTGCCATCCACTGTCAATGCTCAGTACTAGGGCCTCCCTGTCATGATAAGGTTTCATTATATTCTCATGGTACATTTTGTGCCCTTGTCTCATGCCTACCAAATTTACCATGTAGTTCACATCACTGATTTTCCTCACCACCTCAAAGGGTCCCTCCCAAACTTCTTATAACTTATGTCTAACAGGAACAAGTACCATCACCTTCTGTCCCTCAGCATACTCTCTGGTACAAGCATTCCTGTCATTCCACAAATTCATTTGTTATTGAGCCACTGCTAGGTTCTGTTGAGCTAAACCCATGAGCTCCTTAAGTCTTGTCCGAAAGTTGAAAACATAAGCCACAACAGACTCTTTGTGAGATTCACTCACCTTCCCCACTTGTCTCAAATTAACTCTGAAGGCCCTCTCACCCTATGCCCATATAACAACTCAAAGGGTGAAAAACCTGTAGATTCCTGTGGTACTTCCTGTACGCAAATAACAGATGGGGCAAATACTTGTCCCAATCGCTTTTGAACTGGTCTGCAAATGCCCATAGCATAGTCCTCAATGTATAGTTTAACCTCTCCACAAGACCATTAGTCTGGGGATGTTAGGAGGTGGTCTTTAGATTTTTCGCCTCACAATGTTTCCACAGACAATTCAACAGGTCTGATATGAAGTTGGCACCTCAGTCAGTCAGTATATCCTGTGGAAAACCTACTCTGCTGATTTCTATCAAAGCATTTGCCACCTTCTCTGCCTCAATAGACGACAGAGCCATGGCCTCAGAATATCTGGTAGCATAGTCTACTACCACCAAGATGTATTTCCTTCCTGTAGAATCTGGAGTACTCAAGGATCCCACAATATCCAAGGACACTCTCTGAAACAGCTGTTCGATAACAGGCAAAGCCATTAAAAGAACCTTAGCCTTGTCCCCTAGTTTACCAACTTTTTGGCACTGTTCACATGTCTTGCAGTATCCTACCACATCCCTAGCTGTCCCGGGCCAATAGACATTTTGCATAATACATCTGTTAGTATGTCTTATGCCCATATGTCCTGAGAAAGGAATGTCATGCACTGTCGCTAAGGAGTAAGCTCTAAGCACTACCAACTGCCATATCAATTCACTTTCTAGCCCACCTCCAGGAGTTTTGTTCCAGTTTACTGACTCTCCTCTTCTTGAGCCTCAGGTGCCTCCTTAGCCTTCTCCCTCAAGCTTTGTAACATGGGATCCGTAAATTGAGCCTGTCTCAACTCTAAAACAAAACAAAACCAGCAAGGCAAAAAAACTAAAAAAAAAACAACAGACAGAACTGCAAAAGAATTTCTGGTACCACCACTTGTTAATCTTCAGAGGAATATTTTTAACACCATGCAGTCTTTTTATACAAAAGTTTAATTGAATAATAAATAACAATTTAACAATTAATCAGCCCTTTAAAGAGGCAAATCCATGGCCATCCAAAAACAAAAAAACTCTACAGAAAACACTCAAACATTAAAATTAATGTCTATATTTAAGCCCCTTGGTATTAGTGTCTCAGGTCTACCTTTGTGACCTTCCCCAGCTCACCTTCTGCAGGAAGCCTTGTCACTTCCAACAGCTGTGCCTCGCTGTCACTCTGGGTACCACCACTCACCTCCGTCTTTGCAGTCACCGTGTCCAAGGGAACATCAGTACATGTACCCACCAGCAGTTGTGGCTTACATTCAGGCTTATTGCTACCAGATAGCACCTTCTCTGAAACAGCTATCATGCCAGTCCCAGCTTCAGGTATGAGATCTTTCTGGGTCTCTCCCAGACTACTGGACCTACATGCCTTTCTCCAAGCCTGACTGCGTGTCACTGCATGTACACAAGGTACTGCATCATCAAAGCCATTCCCTGTCAGGACATCTGCAGGAATATCCTCAGACTCCCCTTCTTGCTTGATTCCTGTTCCACCTTCCCAGTCAAGATGAATCCTAGCCAAAGGTGTTTGGAATGAGGTCCCTCCCAACGCAGTGACTGGAGTGGACTGCTTAAGCAAGTAATGCTTTTCTCTAACCACCACAGGCCTCACAATGGTTATATCAGAAGCTGTGTCATAGCAGTCACCTGTTTACTATCTAGTAAGGTTGGATATACATTTTTGTGATAGTTTGGCACCCCAGTTGTTTCTAAACAACTTAACCATTGGCAGTTTGTCATCGCCACTTTCTGGCTCCCTCACCATCTGTTTCTCACCTTGCCTTGATGGACATTCGATTGCTATGTGCCCCCTCTAGCTACACTTGAAACATCTAATCCCTAACCATGTACTTAGATTAGTAGTTTTCCCCATTACCAGTGTACTTTGTTAGAGTGGTTTAGACTGCCCCCATGGGTTCCCTTATGTCCATGTGCAGCACTGGGTATCCCTCTCCTATGCAGTGATGCTCTGTTTGCCAAGTATAGATCCCCTTTTCTCCCAAACTCCTCTGCATAATTGCACTCATGGTCTGCTAACCAGACTCTCATGTCATCAGGCAAAGTACTGAGGGCTTGTTCCCTCAACAAAAGGTCTGCCAGTCCCTCAAACGTGGTGACTTGACAACCACTCACCCATCCATGAAATTAAGTACTCAAGTCCGCAATATAATTGAGTACACTTTCATCTGCCTTGCTTCTTTGTTCACGAAACTTTTTCCTATAAGCTTCAGGTGTAAGTTTGAAACAGTCAAGCAAGTAACCTTTCATTTTATCATAATTCAAACAAATGACATCATTTAACTTTGCTACAGCCTGAACAGCTTTACCATAGACTAAGGGAGTCAGGAGCCAAACCCAGAGCTCATGGTCAGCATCATGTTGTCTACATACCCTCTCAAAATATGAATAAAACTATCAAAGTCATCCCCATCCTTGTACTGAGGAAAAAGTTTACTAACCTTTTCAGCTTCTGGGGTCCAGTTTTTCCCTTCCCCTTTACCGCCATGACTCTCTCGAAGGGTAAGAAGCTCCACTTCATGCCGGAGCTGTCTCTCGTTTTCCTCGCCTTGTAAACGTCTGGCCTCTCCAGTACATATTGACGCTGCTTCTTCTCAATCTCCAGTTCATATAGGCACTGCTTTTCCTTTCCTCAGCCTCCAGGCATCGCATTCTTTCCCTTTCATCAGTCTCCAGATGTTGAGCTTCCAGCGCAATCTGTCTTCAGTCTTCATACGTTAGGCTTCCAGGCGCAGTTTCTCCTCAGTCTCTAGAAGTTTGGCTTCCAGGTGCAGTCTCTCTAACTCTAGACAGTTTCTCAGGTCATCCGATTAAAATCGGACTGTCCCTCACTGCAGGCTGCACATCACCAGCAACAAACTGGATATCCTTCGACCAGCTGGTCTGAGCTGTGGCTACAACCAAGGCTGAAATCATTACTTCCTTGGTCAGACTGGCATGTACAAATCCTCTGGCTTCACATTCCTTAGCCAACTGGAATTTTTTCAGCTTGCTAAAATCTTCTGCTGGCATTCTTGCCTGCTATCCCTGACTATCTAACTAAAAATAAGTAAAACTGTGGTGGACTGAAATTATGAATGTTTACCTTTTCACTGCCAAAAGTGCACACCTTAATGACAGCTACCCACAGGCTACTGGAATCCAATTAAAAATCCCACACTGCTGGCACCATTTAATGTGACATCTGGCTATATCTCACCAGGGTGCTAACAATTAAATGACTTCTCTTACTATCCTGGGTCAGGAACTAAGGAGCTTCAGTCCTCACTATTGACTCCAGTATGAGACTTTCACTTACACATAAGTGATATTTCACGTTTTTACCCTAAGACCACAAAAGGAACCCACTGTATTTTTTCTGAGACCGGACTATATACCTCTGTCCACCCAAATGTATTTTTCTTATTACACACTTCAGAGCAAAGTGCCCCAGTTTAAGACCTCTGATATGCTCACACTCAAAGTAAAGTTGAATCTCACACATCCATACACTTCTGGGAAAGCCTGATACAGGTTTCCAGCTGTGTCGTCTCCCAAAATAATACCTTTTACTCTTGTAAATAATAGTCTGTGTGATGCTGGAAGACTGGAGAGTGGCAACAGTGATTCCTGAGCTTAAAGTTGGAAACATTTAGGAAGGTGCCATGTAATTGCAGGCCTTTAGTGTCATTTCTTTTTCAGGGAAGGTCATTGAAAAGATTTTTGCATGGCAGGTTCTTTGGTAACTAGTACATGGCTTCCCTTTCTACATCCAAGGTCTTATCAGTCCAGCTTGTGTCAGTTCTGTGGTGTGATGGAAAACTAGTGAAACCCTGTGGATTTTCTGTGTCTGGACTTCAGCATGGCTTTTGACATTGTATTTCATAAAAGTTTTATAGGAAAATTGTATGGTGTAGGGTAGATCTCCATGTTTGGAGTAGATTGGAAACTGGCTGTCTGATAGGAAGTGGGAGACAGTGGTTAAGCATGAAATTGCCAATAAAAAAAGTTATTTAAACAGTATGACTTGGTGCTGGAACCAGACTCGTGGAGTATGTTTGTGCCAAATACTACATACTGGGCTCCTGGCATTGTGGCACAAAGGGATAAAGCCCTGACTACAACTAAGATGACCGAAGTTTGACTGGAGCTCAGGCTGTGGAAGAGCTTAGCAGCAGCAACATAACTTGAGAGTGAGCAGATGTTCTTTGTGTTTCACTGTTGCAGTCATCACATTTGGGTTATCCCTGACAAGAGTAGCCCTTCGCCGGCCTGAATACCAGAGACTTAGTATTTCTGCATCAGTTACTGTCGCTTGAAGACTGACGTAAGGTAGTCAGTGGTATAAAGGAAGCTAGCCGACGCCATTACATCAGTCTTTCTTGCCGTGGAGCCTGAAGCAGGTCGCACGAGTGCCGGTCAGCCGCTACCTGAGTTTCGTTTCCAAACTGAAGTTGAAGTGTTCGAAAGCTAAGCACCCCGTTGGGATCCTTTTTTCTTGCACTAACAGATGTCAGAAAAAGTTAATAATTGTCTCGCCTGTGGAAAGCAAATACCACACCAGGACTTCCACTCTTACTGCGTCACTTGGCTAGGCCCAGACCATAACATCCCTCATTGTCCGTTCTGTGTGTCGGGCCCATATCGTAGACAGATATTTTCAATTACAGTCCTCAAATTCCGATATAGCTTCCGTAAGCCATCCGACAGCAGATCTTCTGAAAAAATGTAAAGATAAAGACAGAGACAGGCCGCACAGCACCAAACCTTCCAACGACACTACCGCCAAGCTAGTCGTCAGTCCTCTGGAATTCAGTGAGGTACTTTTGCAGCCCCTGATGCCTGCTTCAGTTAATTCACAGGCTGCTACAGAGACCCTTTCGGAGTCCGGTATGCCACAGAACGCTTCTTCATCTAAGGATCTTGCAGTAATTTCTACCTTGGATGGGTCTGGAGCCACTGTGCAGGCACCGGCTTCCAAGGAAGTCCTTCGCAACACCAAATCCAGACATAAACTTCTCTAGGCCCAGGGGTCGAACCACCCCCAAGAAACTAACTACCAGTAGTTCTGTCTGAACAAGAGTCAGATGAATCCGATGCATCTGACTATGAAGACATGCAGCCCCTCTCTACATTTGAGGATTCTGATACAGAGGAAACTAATTCTTCAGCCTCTCCCACAGAGAATTTTTCCTTTGGGGAGACCCTGCATACCTTAAGGGAGCATTTCAGATGGGAGACTGAGGTGGGAAGACTACCCACAATCTAAAAAGAGACTCAGAGTTCCTGGACCTTCCACAGCACAGGCCCTTAGACACCCCCCCCCAGTCCTAGATGTGGTGGATGATGTCTTTCTTGAATCCAGCTTGACTCCAGACGCCCTCCCTCCTGCTCCCAGTAAACCAGACAGATACTGTAGAGTCCTTGACTCTCACAAATATCTTTTTAAAAACCCAACAGTGGACCGTGAGGTCATTACTCAAGGCCCTAAAGGGGTTAAAGCTACTTCAGCTAAGAATTCCACCCCCTCTCAGACAGGGATTCCAGAGCACTGGACAGATGAGTTAAAAAAGTGTACACCTCAGCTGCTCTTGCCATCAAGGCACTAAATTCAGTTCCATATGCTTAAATATCAGCAACATACCTTAGAACTCCTTAAACAAAAAAATGTCCTCCTTTCCTGCATGGGCAGAATCTAAAGATTTACAGGAGTTAGTGCACTTTGCTGGTCAAGTAACTAAACACACTTTGCACTGTGGTTTTGATGCCCTAGAAGCTTCTTGCAGGGCAGCAGTCACTGGATTTGTCATTAGAAGACATGCATGGCTTACGGAACAGCCCCTGTCAGACCATGTCAAATCAAAATTGTTTCATGCACCCTTACACAAAGATAACTTATTTGGTACTAAAGCAGAAGAGGTGTTAAAGATGGAAGAGCAAGCAAACTCTATGCAGACTGTTAAAGATTTCTTACAGGTACAGCCCCCTAGGTTCAGCAGGCATTTTCCTTCCAATCACAGGTCCTTTCCTGCACCTAGTAAACAGGGCCAGCCTAGGCCCCATGGAATCAGACCTCCAAGACAACAGTCCCACGGGTTGTAGAGATCTAAACAGTGGACTGCCTCTACTTCAAAACCAGGGAGTTCTAAGCAACCCCCTTATGGTAAGAATTCACAATGACTCACCCCCTCCTGACCTTGCCTCTGCCCACCATCACATACTCCTAGGAGGAAAACTCTCCTTTCACTCAAGCACCTGGGCCACCATTACCAAGGACCAATGGGTTCTGAACATTGTGTCTCAGGGGTACAAATTTTCCTTCCACACCCTTCCAAACTCCAAAAGAGTTCCCAGATCTACCACCAAATCAGTGGGCTGAGGCTCAAAAGCAAATCGCAGTAGAACACGTTCTTGCAGAGCAGATAGGCCAAGGCTTCTACTCCAGACTTTTTCTGGTACCCAGAAAAGAGGGCACCTGGTGCCCCATCCTCAGTCTATCCATTCTAAGCACCTTCCTGGTAATCCCAAAATTCAAAATGCTCACCCTCTAGCAGCTGCTACCCTTGCTCTCCAAGGACGCTTGGCTAGCCACCCTGGACCTGAAAGAGACCTACCTCCACATTCCCGTCAGGGAGTCCTGCAGAAAATATCTTCGCTTCAGGGCAGGATCTCAACACTTTCAGATGTTCTTCATGTTTCACTGTTGCAGTCATCACATTTGGGTTATTTGCTTGCAATAGCCCTCATTTGGCCTGATTAACAAAGTCTTGGATACTGCGTCAGTTGCTGTCTCTTCTTCCGTAACGTCAGGTTGTCAGGGTTATAAAACATGCAGCCGACGCCATTACATCAGTCTTTCTTGCCGTGCGATGCCTGAAGCAGAAGCAGTCTGCAAGTGCTGGTTGGCCAACTCCTGAAATTTTGTTTTCAAGTTTCAGAACCAAAGTCTTCAACTAAAAGCTAAGTACCCTGTTGGGGAAACTTTTTCCTGCTCTTAACCGATGTCAGTAAAAGTAAATAATTGCATTTCTTGTGGAAAGCAAATATCTCAAAGATTTTCATTCATACTGTATTCCTTGCCTAGGCCCTGACCATGATGTATCTTGCTGTTGGTTTTGTGCCTTATTTAAACCACAAACTGTCCGTCGTCTGTATATTTTCGCTTCTAAATGTTTTGGTGCTTGGTTCAATTATCCAGATATGTCTTCGGTAAGCCATCCGACTACCAACATTCTGAAAAAACACAAAGATAAAGACAGAGACAGGCCTCCTAGGTCCAAAGCTGCTGACGACGCTTCTCATAAGCCAGCCGCCAGTTCGCCGGTACACAGTGAGGCACTTTAGCAGCCTCTGATACCCGCTACTTCAGATTTGCAGGCCTTTACTGAGACCCATTCGGAGTCCGGTATGTCACGAGATGCTTCAACTGTGGAACCTGCGGATGTCTCTACCTTGGATGGGTCCAGAGCCGCTGTGCAGGCACTGGCTTCTGAGGGTGTATTCAGACCTACTGACTTGCATATTAAACTGATGCCATCTTCTTCTTCAAGGCTTAAAACTCGAACCATGCCTAGAAAACTGATGACCAGACCGCATGGTAAGGCTTCTATGCTTAAAAAACAAATACGAATGGCTGAAGATCTTACTTTAATAAGGCAAGCCAACCTTCCCCCTCTAAGAGACCTAGGACTGAGTTTGCTTATGATACTTCTGACCAGGATTCTGAAATTTCTGTTTCCTCTGATGACCAGGATTTACCCTTATCTACCTATGAGGATTCTGATGGTGAGGACTCTATTCCCTCTGCTTCCCCCCAGAGGATTTCTCTTTTGGTGAAACCTTGCATACTCATAGGGAGCATTTTCATTGGGAAAGACAGGATTTCTCTGATTCAGAAAAGAGGCTTAGAGATTTCTTACTCCTGCCCCAGCACAGGCCATTAGCTATCCCTCTGTACTAGACATTGTTGATGATACCTTTTCGGAATCTAGCTTGGCCCCTGACTCTTTACCTCCTGCTCCCAGAAAAACTGATAGATATTACAGGGTCCCTGACTCTCACAAATTCCTTTTCAAAAATCCTGCTGCAGATCCTGAGACCATTTCACAGGGACCCAAGGGCATTAAAGCTAGAGACTCCAGGGTGCTGGATAGATTGGGTAAGAAAGTATGCACTTCTGCAACTTTGACCATTAGGGCCTTAAACTGCCAGTTTCATATGTTTAATTATCAGTAGCATATTATTGGATTGCTTAAACAGAAAATGATGATTCCTGATTGTTCTGAAAATAAGGATTTACAGGATTTAATGCATTCTGCTGAACAAGTTGGACAACATACTTTGCAATGTGGTTTTGATTCACTAGAGGCAACTTGCAGGGCTGCTGTCACTAGGTCTGTACTTAGAAGGCATGCTTGGCTTAAGGAGCAGTCCTTGCCAGATCATGTTAAAGATAAATTATTGGATGCTCCCTTAAATCAGGACTGCTTGTTTGGCAATAAGGCAGAAGAAGTTTCCAAAAAGATGGAGGAAAAAGCTGAATCTATGCAAACTATCAAAGATTTCTTACAAGCACAACCACCAAGATTTAGTAGGCATTGGCCTTCTAAGAATTGGTCCTTTTCTGCCTCTTCCAGGCCTTCTCAATCCAAACCCAGATCCAGCAGAATACCCAGGCTTCAGTCCCAGGGTAATCACAGGACTAAGCAGTGGGGGGCCCCCCTCCAAATCTGGGAGTAGTAAAAATACCCCCTATGGTAAACTGTCTCAATGACTTCACTTTAAGACTTCCAAGCACTTCTCAACTGACTGCCCCTTTGGGGGGAAAAATTTCTCCACATGTAAAAAACTGGGAACTCATTACCCAGGACAAATGGGTTTTAAATATAGTGTCCCAAGGATACAGATTTCACTTCCATACGTTACCAACCCCAAACGGTTGGCCAGATCTACCCCCAAATCAGTGGGCAGAGGCTCAAAAGCAATTACTCTCTCTTTTAAGCATAAAGGCTATTCATACTGTGCCAGAAGAGGAAAAGGGACAAGGTTTCTACTCAAGACTTTTCCTGGTACCCAAAAAAGACAATTCAAGGCGTCCTATCCTGGACCTGTCTACACTAAACACCTTTTTGGTGATTCCAAAATTCAAGATGCTGACTCTTTACCAGTTCTTCCTATGCTAGGCAAAGATGCCTGGTTGGCAACACTCGATTTAAAGGAAGCATACCTGCACATCCCAATCAAGGAATCTTGCAGAAGATACCTACACTTCAAAGCAGGCTACATACACTATCAGATGTTCTTCGTGTTTCACTGTTGCAGTCATTACATTTGGGTAATCTGCTGGCAGGTTGCCTTCAGTCGGCCTGAATTCCAAGGTCTTGGGTCCTGCGTCGGTTGCTGTCTTCTCTTCCATGACGTCAGGTTGTCAGGGGTCTAAAACATGCAGCCGACGCCATTTTCTTTAGTCTTTCTTGCTGTGCGGTGCCTGAAGCAGAAGCATTTCGCAAGTGCCGGTCGGCCAACTACTGAAATATTCAAGTTTGAGTTTCAGAACCGAAGTCTTCACTAAAGCTAAGTACCCTGTTGGGGAAACTTTTTTCTTGAGTTTTACCGATGTTAGAAAAATTTAATAATTGTATTACTTGTGGGAAGCAAATACCTCATAAGGATTTCCATTTATACTGTATTCCTTGCCTAGGCCCTGATCACAACGTGCCTGGCTGTCGGTTTTGTGCGAGATTTAACCAACTCACTATTAAGCGTCGGTATATTTTTGCATCAAAGTATTTTGGAAACAGATTTAACTACCCAGAAATGTCATCGGATAGCAATCCGACTACTGGAGTACATAAAAACGCAAAGAAAAGGACAGAGAAAGGCAGTCAAGATCCAAAACCGACGATGAAGCTTCTCCTAAGCCAGTCACCGGTTCGCCGGTACTCAGTGAGGTGCTTTCGCAGCCCCTGATACCCGCTACCTTCGAGTCACAGGCCTCTACTGATACCCATGTGGAGTCCGGCATGCCTCAAAATTCTCAAGGTATTGGACCGACGGATGTATCTCCCTCAGATGGGTCCGGAGCCACTGAGCAGGCACCGGTGCTTGTGAGGGTGTATTCAGACCTCAACATTTATATATCAAACCGACGACAGCTGCAAAACCAAAGACAAAGGCAACTTCTAAAACTAACAAACCAACGCATGAGCCACGTGCACAGGCCTCTATGCCTAAAAAACAGATGATCAAAATGGCTGAAGACCTTATTACCTTGATCAGGGGTACCCATCCCCCTCCAGATAAGAGGCCTAGGCAAGACACTGATTATGAATCTCCTGATCAGGTTTCTATTTCTTCTGATTCCTCTTCTGATGAGGAATTATCCATACCTCCCTATGAGGATTCTAATGCTGAGGAGTCTTTTCCATCTGCATCTCCTCCAGAGGATTATTCATTTGGATAAACCTTGCATACTTTGAGGGAGCATTTTCACTGGGAGAGTTAAGACTTCTCGAATCAAAAAAGAAGCTCAGCGATTTCCTTCTTCTCCCTCAACACAAGCCTTTAGCCATTCCCCCTGTTTTAGACATTGTGGATGATGTGTTTTCGGAGTCAAGCTTGACCTCTGACTCCTTACCTCCGGCTCCCAGTAAACCTGACAGATATTACAGGGTCCCTGACTCACATAAATTTTTATTTAGAAACTCTGCTGCTGATCCTGAATATGTTTCACATGGTCCAAAGGGAGTTAAGGCCTCAACAGCAAAAAATCCTACCCCCCGACAGAGATTTAAGGGCACTAGACAGATGGGGAAAAAAGGTTTATACATCTGCAACCTTGGCAGTCAATGCCTTAAACTGTCAATTTCATATGCTTAAGTAACAACAGCATGTTATGGAATTGCTGAAACAGAAAATGATGTTGATTTCAGAATGTGCAGAAAATAAAGAATTGCATGAATTATTGCATGCAGCTGAACAAGTTGGAAAGCATACTTTGCAATGTGGTTTTGATTCCTTAGAGGCCTCCTGCAGGGTCACAGTTACTGGATCTGTAATTAGGAAGCATGATTCTCTGTTTGGTATTAAGGCAGAAGAGGTTTTAAAGAAAATGGAAGACAAAGCTAAGTCTATGCAAACTGTTAAAGACTTCTTACAAGTGCAGCCACCAAGATTCAGTAGACACTGACCTACAAAAAATTGGTACTTTCCTGTGTCAGACAGAGCTCAAAGGGGCACATCCAGATGCCCAAAGGGTTCCAGATACCAGGCGCAAGATGCATACAGGTCAAAGCAATGGGGCGCATCTACCTCCAAATCAGGGGGAGATAAAGCGCAAACCTACAGAAAACAGTCCCAATGGCTTCCCTCTGCCTACAACAAGCACTTATCTTTTGACAGCACCCTTAGGAGGAAAATTAGCACTTTTTGCTCAAAATTGGCAGTTAGTAACCCAGGACAAGTGGGTACTAAACATAGTATCACAGGGATACATATTCCATTTCCACACTCTGCCAATGGCAAACGGTTGGCTAGATCTGCCCAAAAATCAGGGCAGAGGCACAGAAACAGGTTATGCCCCTCTTGGATATGGGGGCCATTCAGACAGTACCAGAACAGGAAAAAGGACAAGGTTTTTACTCAAGACTGTTCTTGGTATCCAGAAAGGACAAGGCCTGGTGGCCAATACTGAATTTATTAATTTTGAACACATACCTGGACATTCCAAAATTCAAAATACTGACTTTGCAGCAGCTTCTGCCCATGCTGGGCAATAATGCTTGGCTGGTGACATTAGACCTAAAAGAGGCATACCTGCATGTCCCAATAAGACAATCGTGCAGAAGATACCTCAGATTCAAGGCTGGCTTAATGCGTTACCAATTCTCTACACTGCCCTTTGGCTTATCTACTGCACCCAGGGTCTTTACAAAGTGCCTGGCACAAGTAATTGCATTTTGCAGACGAAGTATACAAATATATCCTTACTTGGACGACTGTCTCATTCAAGCAGAGAACAAGGACACTCTTCTTCGACACCTGGCATTTGTGAAAAGGCTTCTAACATGCCTAGCGTACACAATAAATGAAAATAAATCACAACTGGTACCCTCTCAAAAGATAACATTCCTGGGTGCAAGCTTGAATACAACTGCCAGATGGCTTACCTTACGCCAGACAAACAAAGGCAACTGACTACTTACTTCAAACTGATGGCAACAAAAACCCAGTCTTCTGCAAGACAAATTCTGCAGGCTCTGGGCTTCATGGCATCCTGCATCCTACTAATTCCATATGCAAGACTGTATATGAGGAAACTTCAGTGGTACCTAAAAAATTTATGGAATCAACATTCACACAGTCTGGAAACAATGATTCCTCTCATTCCCTGCCTGCAACAGGAGTTTCTATGGTGGGCAAAGGCCTGTCACCAAAACATGGGACGGCTCTTCACTCTACCCCCCTGCCAGTCAAACCTTAACAGACACATCAGATTAAGCCTGGGGGGGCCCACATGGCAGGAAGATGCATTCAGGGCATATGGGCACCAAAACAAATGCATCTACATATCAACCAGAAAGAGATGCTAGCTGTTCAAAATGCAGTAACAGCCTTCAAGGACCTACTTCATCCAGGGCAACTACTGATAAAGACGGACAACACCACAGTCATGTGGTATATAAACAAGCAAGGGGGCACACACTCACAAATGACCTACCAAATACATCTTCAAGCTCAATTCCTGCCAGGAAAACAAAACACTCTGGCAGACGATTTAAGCAGAAATCTTATGGATCCTCACGATTGGAAACTAAATATACAAGTCTTAAGCATGATAACACAGAAGTGGGGGAGCCCAGACATAGATCTATTTGCCTCTCCTCAAAATTATCAATTGAAAAGTTTCTGCACAAGGACTTATCACAGACAAGCATGTAAAGTGGATGCCCTATCCTTCAGTTGGAAAAACCTATCAGTTTACGCCTTTTCTCCTCTGCCTCTTCTACCCAAGGTCCTCCTAAAAGTCAGACAAGATAAGCCAAAGGTGATATTAATTGCCCCGGACTGGCCCCGCCAATACTGGTACCCAATCCTAAAGAACTTGTCTTAATACCCAGCTTGGACCTTGCCTCAAAGACCACAACTACTGTCCCGGCAAAACAGTCAGATCTGCACAATCAACTACAGACTCTAAACCTGGCAGCATGGCTAATCATGTAATCATACAAACAACACCTCTCAGTAAAGCTGTGATGGATGTCATTTTGGGGAAGCCAGAAGGCCTAGTACTAGAAAATCTTATGCTGACAAGTGGAAGAGATTCTGTGCTTGGAATTAAGCACAAGGAAGTGATACAGCAGAACCAAATATTCCTCAGATATTACAATACTTAACTGAGATGCTTGACAAAGGCCTATCTTTCTCATCAATCAAAATCCATCCCTCTGCCATTTTGGCTCATTACAACACAGAGCCACCAATCTTTACTCATCCTTTACTAAAGCAGTATCTTAGAGGAGCCAAACATTTAAGGCCTCCTAGAAGATCACCATTACCTGCATGGGCCCTCAGTTATGTGTTGGAAAAGCTCACCCTGCCACCATTTGAACCAGCTGCTACCGCTGATATAAAGTTCTTATCACAGCTCTGCTACTAGCAATTACTTCAGCAAGAAGAGTTTCAGAGCTACAGGCCCTCATGGCTGTAGAGCTTTTTATCATATTTTATCTGGACAGGGTGTCTCTGAGGACAAATCCTACTTTTATGTCTAAGGTGGTTTCCATTGTGGCTCTTAACCAAACAATTCATCTGCCAACTTTTATATCCAAATCCACAGAATAAAGGAGAGAGAATTCTGCATTCCTTGGATGTACACAGACAGTCAAGATTCTACTTGAGCAGGACAAAATCTCTAAGAAAAACTGAGCAATTACTAGTGTCATATGCTGCAGGATCAGAAGGAAAGGCTATTTCAAAGCAGACAATTTCAAAGTGGATAAGACACTGCATCCGTTTCTGCTACTTACACCATGGTAAACCTGTGCCCAAGGGCATTAGGTCTCATTCCACCAGAGCTGCAGCTACTTCAACAGCCTTTCTCAGAGGAGTGCCAACCAAAGACATTCTAGAGGCTGCTATTTGGAGTTCTGTTCACACCTTTACAAAGCATTACCATTTGCCTCTCTACTCTAAGTCCAGGGCAGGCTTTGCCACTGGAGTGCTGCAGGTCCTTATAGCCACACCTAATGTTGTTTAGCTCCAGCCTCCCAACCATAGCTTTAGGATTATACCCAAATGTAATGACTGCAACAGTGAAACACGAAGAACATAGTACAGTTGTGTACATGTAAATGTAGATATTCGAGTGTATTCACTGTTGCTGTCCAGGTTACCCTCCCGCCATCCCTCTGTCATTCTGAAGTTTATCTTTCCTTCACTATCTTCTACAACCTATGTGGTGTATTTGCTTTTAGATGAAGGCAATGTTTATATTGATGCATGTATTTATATATTTATATAATATTGCTACCTTTTTGGGGGCACCTGACATCGGGGGCAAGAAAAACTAAAGAAAATGGTGTTGGCTGCATGTTTTATACCCCTGACGACCTGACGTCATGGAAGAGAAGACAGCAACTGACGCAGGACCCAAGACTTTGGAATTCAGGCCGACTGAGGGCAACCTGCCAGCAGATTACCCAAATGTAATGACTGCAACAGTGAATACACTCGAACATCTACATTTATGGTAAGTGTACACAACTGCACCTTCTCTGCACTGCCCTTTGGCTTATCTACTGCGCCCAGGGTATTCACTGAGTGCTTAGCTCCAGTCATTGCATTTTGCAGGCAAAGAAATATTCAAATATACCCATACCTGGACGATTGTCTAATTCAGGCAGAAAGCCAGGGCATACTTTTGAATCATCTGGCCTTTGTACAAAGGCTGCTAACTTGTCTGGGGTGCACCATAAATGAAAAGAAATCACACCTGGTACCCTGTCAACAAATTATATTCCTGGGAGCAAGCTTGAATACAACTTCCCAGATGGGTTTCCTCATGCCAGAGAAACAAATTCATTTGACAATGTACTTCAGACTAGTGGCCACGAAAACCCTGCTATCTGCAAGGCAAATACTGCAAGCCTTGGGGTTCATGGCCCCCTGCATTCTTCTAATTCCATATGCAAGACTGCATATGAGGAAACTACAATGGTATCTAAAAAGCCTATGGTGTCAACATTCTCAGGACCTAGAAGCAATGATTCCTATCATACCTTGCCTACGCCTAGAGTTCCTTTGGTTGGCAAAGGCCTGCCACCAAAACAAGGGACTACCATTAACTCTACCCCTTGCCACCCAAACCCTAACAACAGATGCATCAGACTGTGCATGGGGGGTGCACCTGGCAGGGAAGTGCATTCAGGGCAAGTGGAACCCAAGTCAAATGCACCTGCATATCAATCAAAAAGAAATGTTAGCTGTACAGAATGCTCTGACAGCCTTCAAGAACCACATTCTTCCAGGACAATTAATGGTAAAGACGGACAACACCACTGTTATGTGGTACATAAACAAGCAGTGGGGGTACCCATTCTTACCCTCTCTGCAGACTAGCCATGGCATTGTGGAACACCGCCTTGAGCTACCAAGTGCATCTACAAGCTCAATTCCTGCCAGGAAAACTAAATACACTGGCAGACAGATTAAGCAGAAACCTCATGGACCCACATGAGTGGAAACTGGAACCAAAGATTTTCAACATGTTGATAAACAAATGGGGGAGCCCAGATATAGACTTGTTTGCCTCCCCCCAGAACTACCAATTGGACAAATTTTACACAAGGACTCCCACAAACAAGCTTGGAAAATGGATGCTCTGTCCTTCAGCTGGAAAAACTAATCAGTTTATGCCTTTCCTCCTCTGCCTCTCCTCTCCAAAGTACTACTAAAGATCAAACGGTACAAACCAAGGACAATATTGATTGCACCAGACTAGCCACCAACACTGCTACCCCCTATTTCGCAGTGTGTCACTGTTGGCCCCTTGGCACCTGCCTCAGACCCCTACCCTGTTGTCTCAGCAGGAGAATCAGATTCTGCACCCTTAGCTTCAAACCCTGAACCTAGCAGCCTGGCTAATTACTTAACCTCTCCTTTACCATCCCTCAATAAACCAGTGATGGATATCATTTTGGAGGCAAGGAGGCCTAGTACTAGAACTTTTTATGCTGAAAAATGGAAAAGATTCTGTGCCTGGAACCAGTCTCAAGGGATGAGCACAGCAGCACCCAACTTACCTCAGATTTTACAGTACTTAACTGAGTTGCTTTACAAAGGCCTTTCTTTTTCCTCCATCAAAATTCATGCTTCAGCCATTTCAGCTCATTGTAACACAGAACCTCCCCTCTTCTCGCATCCACTGCTCAAGCAGTTCCTCAGAGGGGCCAAAAATTTAAGACCACCCAGGAGAGCCCCAACTCCAGCCTAGGACCTTAACTTTGTATTGGAGAAGCTCACTATTCATCCTTTCGAGCCAGCTGCTAGTTAAGATTTGAAATTCCTTTCTTGGAAAACAGCCTTCCTTTTAGCAATCACATCAGCAAGAAGGGTATCTGAATTACAGGCGCTTATGGCAGTGGAGCCTTTCATCATCTTTCATGCGGACAGGGTGTCCCTCAGAACTAATCCCTCCTTCATGCCCAAGGTGGTATCCAATGTGGCTCTTAATCAGTCCATTCATTTGCTAACCTTTTTTCCTAATCCACAGAACAAAGTGGAATGGATACTGCACTCCTTAGATGTGCATAGACACGTTAGATTTTACTTGGACAGGACTAAACCTCAAAGGAAATCTGAACAACTGCTGGTGGCATTTGCTGCAGGGGCAGAGGGGAAGTCTATTTCAAAGCAAACCATTTCTAAATGGATAGGCCATTGCATTCATTTTTTCTATAAGCACCATGGAAAACCTATCCCACAGGGGATCAGACCCCATTCAGCCAGGGCTTCATCTACCTCTACAGCCTTTCGCAGAGGTGTCCCTACCAGGGACATCCTAGAAGCTGCTACCTGGAGTTCTGTACATACTTTCACCAAGCATTACCATTTGCCAGTTTTCTCCAAATCCAAAGCTGGCTTTACCACTGCAGTCTTGCAGGGTCTTATAGCTGGTCAAGAAAAACACTAGTCAATCATGTCAATTAAACAATTAATCAATCACATATAAATATATTACATTTTAAAGAAATATATATACAATATACAGAGAAAATAAATAATTTTTATATTATACATCTAAATTCAGACCATTTGATAAAGTTCCATAATTAAAAATAAAAATAGATTCCATATTCAATAATTTGTGGTTTGAAAATTTTGTTTTTTTTCGTTTCCAAAGTCTTATGCAAAATACTTGCAAAAAAAAAAATTGTGTTCTCCATTGTAAATTGATGAAATGACTTGCAATTGGACTATCAAAGTCTACTATTCCTAATATCTCCCAAGTGTCCAAAATTCCAAACTTGACCAAATTGCTTTACTGCTATATTATTTTTTCGCGTTATGCATTGACTATAACTCCTATATTGTATATTTCCCCAGGTCAAAATGATCATTCTGATCAAATTACACTATTATAACTGGGGAAATGGGAAAACCTTGGGAAATAAAAAAAATTTAAAAAAAATATATGAATATGGAATATTAATTTTTTATATTTGATGGAACTTATTATTATTCATTTAGGAATTTAGATGTATAAATTAAATGTTATTTTTTTTTATTTATTTTCTATATTATTTTTAATATATAATATATTAATATGTGATTGACGAATGTTTGTTTTGTTTTTCTTATAGCTGGTCCTAATGCTACCTAAATTCCTCCTCCCATCCTTAGCTTTGGGAATCTACCCAAATGTGATGACTGCAATAGTGAAACACTAAGAACATAGTATAGTTGTTTACACTTACCATAAATGTAGATGTTCGAGTGTATTCACTGTTGCAGTCCTGGTTACCCTCCCTCCAGTCCCCTGACTTTTTTTGGCTATACCTCTACTCTTATTTACTATGCTTAAAAGCTTTTTGGTGTATTTGCTTTTTTATTGGAGGTATTTCCTTGTGTGTATGTATATATATATATATATATATATATATATATATATATATATATATATATATATATATATATATATATATGTGTGTGTATATGTATATGTTTTATTGCTTCCCATTAAGGGGGCACCTGACGTCTGGGGCAAGAAAAACTGATGTAATGGCGTCTGCTGCATGTTTTATACCCCTGCCGACCTGACGTCACGAAAGAAGAGACAGCAACTGACGCAGGACCCAAGACTTTGTTAATCAGGCCGACTGAAGGCTACTGCAAGCAGGTAACCCAAATGTGATGACTGCAACAGTGAATGCACACGAACATCTACATTTATGGTAAGTGTACACAACTGTACTTTCTCTGCGTTTCCCTTTGGCTTATCTACTACTTCCAGAGTTTTCACAAAATGCCTGGCTCCAGCCATTGCTTTTTGCAGACAAAGAAATATTCAAATTTACCCCTACTTAGACGACTGCCTTGTTCAGGCAGACAGCCAGGAAAGCTGCTCAAAGACTTGACGTTTGTAAAGGACCTACTAACCTCCTTGGGGTACACAGTCAACGAAAAGAAATCCAAACAAGTACCCACCAAAAGGGTAATCTTCCTGGGAGCAAGTCTGGACACAGCATCCCAGATGGCATGCCTAACACCAGAGAAACAAAGTTTCCTATCAGCTTACTTCTCTCAACTGACCACCAGGCCCCAGTTTTCTCGAGGGAAGTCCTGCAAGCCCTGGGGTTCATGGCATCTTGCATACTCCTTATTCCATATGCCACACTGCATATGAGGAAGCTTCACTGGTACCTAAAGAGCCTTTGGTGTCAACACTGTCCAGATCTGGAAACTCTTTTACCTGTTCCTTGCCTGAGGAAGGAATTTTTTGGTGGGCAACAGCCTGCTGCCGCAACAAGGGACTGCCCGTCTCCCCACACCCCAACTCCCAGACCCTCACCACAGACACATCAGACTATACTTGGGGTGCACACCTGGACAGCAGGTGCACACAGGTCTAATGGAACCCCCAGCAACTCTCCCTGCACATCAGTCAAAAAGAGATGATGGCTGTGCAGCAGGCCTTGATAGCTTTCAAACCCCTTCTCTCTCCAGGCATTCTCCTGATCAAAACAGACAACACCACAGTGATGTGGTACATCAACAAGCAGGCCATGACCCTTTGGTTTGCAGCCTCTTCCATTCAACTATAACTGTTAGTGCAATACCTGCCAGGCTCTCTCAACTCCCTGGCAGACCAATTAAGCAGAAAACTGTTGGACCCCCACGAGTGGCAGCTCAACAGAAACACCTTCTTACTAATAACTTGGAAATGGGGAACCCCAGAGGTCGACCTCTTTGCCTCCCGCACCAACCATCAGCTCAGCAAATTCTGCACCAGGGAGCATCACTGCATTGCATGGAAAGTGGATGCCCTGTCCTTCCCCTGGGTAAACCTCTCTGTCTATGCCTTTCCTCCCCTACCTCTCATTCCCAAGGTAATGATCAAAATAAGGGAGGAAAAACCAGGGACCATTCTTATAGCTACAGTCTGGCCCAGACAGCACTGGTACCCCTTGCTGCGCAGCCTGTCCCCACTGCCCCCATGGAATCTTTGTCAGTTTCCCAACCTCCTCACCCAGAGGGAAGGGGAATGCACCGCCCCAATTGCAGACACTAAATCTGGCAGCTTGGCTTATACCCTGACCCCTGACCAGTCTGTCATCCTCAGTAAACTGGTTCTGGATGTTATCAGAGAGGCCAGATGCCCTAGTACCAGAAAGTGTTATGCAGATAAATGGAAAATGTTGTGCACCTGCATCCAGGTTAAGGAGGCCAATACGGCTCAGCCCTTCATCCCTCTCATCCTGGGTTATTTTGATGATCTGTTACACAGTGGTCTCTCTTTCTCCTCTATAAAAATTCATGCCTCTGCTATTTCAGCTAATTTTCCCACTAAGCAGCCTCTTTTTTTTCACACTGTGATCAAACAATTCCTCAGAGGGGCTAACAACTTGAAGCCCCCCCCAGAAGGGCACCAACACCAGCCTGTGACCTTAACATTGTCTTGGAAAAGCTCACCTTGCCTCCTTTCAAACCAGCTTCTTCTGCAGAGCTAAAATTTCTCTCCTGGAAGATGGCTTTTTTCCTGGCCATCACTTCAGCCAGAAGAGTCTCTGAGCTGCAAGTAATCGTGGCAGTGGAACCCTTCATCTTCCATGCAGACAGGGTATCCCTCAGGACTAATCCATCCTTCATTCCCAAGGTGGTGTCCAGTGTAGTTCCCAACCAATCCATCCATTTGCTTACCTTCTTTCCTAACCCTCAAAACAAGGGGGAAAGGATTCTGCACTCTCTAGATGTGCACAGACAACTCAGATACTATCTGGACAGGACTAAACCCTTGAGAACATCTGATCAACTGCTGGTTAACTTTGCTTCAGGGGCAGAGGGCAAAGCCATCTCCAAGCAAACCATTTCCAAATGGATAGCACACCTCATCCATTTCTTCTACAAACAGCATGGCAAGCCTCCCCCCAAGGGGGTCAGGACGCACTCCACCAGAGCAGTCTCCACCTCTACAGCTTTCCTCAGAGGAGTCCCCACCAGGAACATCCTGGAGGCTGCCACCTGGACATCTGTTCACACCTTTACCAAACATTACCACCTGCCTCTCTTTTCCAAATCCAGGGCAGGTTTTGCCTCTGCAGTCTTGCAGGGCATGCTAGCCACCCCCTAGCTTCTTTGACTGCCTCCACCCATTTTCTCAGCTTTGGGAATCTACCCAGATGTGATGACTGCAACAGTGAAACACGAAGAACATAGTACAGTTGTGTACACTTACCTTAAATGTAGATGCTCGAGTGTCTTCACTGTTGTCGTCCTGGTTTCCCGCCCTCCTTCCCCCTTTTTCTTTTTGTTACCTTACTTCCTTGTTGTCCTCCTTTTCTTACAAGGGACATATTGGCATTTATTTTCCACTGCTGGGGATGTTCATCGTGTTACACTGCTGCGGTCATTACACTTGGGTTATCCTGCCGTCAGGCAGTTCCCCAGTCAGCCTGAGTTCCAAAGCCTCCTCCCTGACGTCAGTGCGACAGGGGTATATAAGATGCAGCCGACGCCATTTTCTTCAGTCTTTCTTGCCCGAAGCAAAGGCAGTTCGCAAGTGCCTGTCGGACGTCTCCTGAGATTTTCATTCCGAATCCAGAACCGAAGTCTTCTACAAAGCTAAGTACCCTGTTGGGGAAACTTTTTCTTGCCTCCGACTGATGTCAGTAAAAGTTAATAACTGTATTTCTTGTGGGAAGCAAAAACCTCATAAGGATTTCCATTCCTATTGTATCCCATGCCTAGGCCCTGACCACGACGTCACTGGTTGTCGGTTTTGTGCTAGGTTTAACAAGTGCACTATTAAACGTCGGTTTGATTTTGCCTGACATTATTTTGGTAGAAAATTCAATTATACCATGCCGTCGGAACTTCTGACGACTGGAATACACAAAAAACGCAGAGACAAGGATAGGCATCCGAGGCCCAAAACTGACGACGAAGCCGCTTCTAGGCCAGTCGCCGGTTCTCCGGTTTTCAGCGAGGCGCCTTCGCAGCCCCTGACGACCGCTTCTGTAGAACCACAAGCCCCCTCTGACTCCCATGTGGAGATGGCTGGGCCTTCGGACGCACAAGTTCTTTAGCCTACTGAGACTAACCTTTCAGAGGGATCCGGAGTAGCTGAGCAACCCACAGCTACAGAGGGTGTCTTCAGTCCTACTCAGTTCAGCATTAAACCCTCAGCTAAGTCTAAGCCTCCTTTAAAGTCAAAGAAACAAATACAGCATTCTCCAGGACAGGCCTGCATGCCTAAGAAACAAATGCTCAAAATGGCCGAAGACCTATTCACTCAGATCAGGGGGTCCCATCCCCCTCCTGATAAAAGACCTAGACAGGATGCAGACTATGACTCATCCAACCAGGTGTCCATCTCTTCTGATTCATCCTCAGACCTAGTATACTCTTTACCCCCTTATGAGGATTCTGATGCTGAGGAATCTATTCCATCAGCCTCACCGCCTGAGGACTTCTCCTTTGGGGGAACCCTACATACCATGGGGGAGCATTTCCACTGGGAAGGCCAGGATTATTCAGAATCCAAGAAAAGGCTCAGAGACTTCCTTTTTTTTACCTCAACGCAGACCCCTTGCTATTCTGCCAATATTAGATATTGTGGATGATGTGTATACTGAATCCAGCTTAAATCCTGATTCCTTACCTCCAGCCCCTGTTAAACCTGACAAGATAGTACAGAGTCCCTGACTCACATAAATTTCTGTATAAAAGCCCTGTTGCTTACCCTGAAACTATTTCTCAGGGACTCAAGGGAGTTAAGGCCTCATCAGCCAAGAATCCAGTTCCCTCTGACAGAGATTCCAAAGCATTAGACAGATGGGGAAATAAAGCATATACGCCTGCAACTTTAGCAATGAGAGCCTTAAATTGCCAGTTTCACATGCTAAAATATCAGCAATTTTTACTGTCTCAGTTAAAACAAAAAATGCTTCCAGAATCAGATCCTCCTAATTTTAAAGAAATGCAGGATTTATTGCATGCAGCTGAACAAGTGGGAAAGCATACTTTGCAATGTGGTTTTGATTCTCTAGAGGCCTCCTGCAGAGCAGCAGTTACAGGCTCTGTCATTAGAAGACATGCTTGGTTAAAAGAACATACATTACCAGATCATGTTAAAGCAAAACTATTGGATGCACCTTTGCAGCAGGACATGTTATTTGGAGTTAAGGCAGAAGAGGTACTAAAGAAAGTGGAGGATAAGGCAAAATCTATGCAAACGGTGAAGGATATCTTACAGGTTCAGCCTCCTAGATTTAGCAGAAACTATCCAACTAAGAATTGGCCCTTTCCAATTACAGACAGACCTCAAAGGGGAAGATACAGACGTCCAAGAGGTAGAGGTCAAACACATGGTACATACAGGCCTCGACAATGGGTTGCATCAGGCCAGAAAGAAGGAGAAGACAGGCCCCAACCATATAAAAAACAGCTCCAATGACTTCCCACTACAGCTGCCAAACAAATTCTTCTTGGCAGCCCCCTTGGGAGGAAAACTGGCACTCTTCTACCACAATTGGTAATTGATCACCAAAGACAAATGGGTTCTCAACGTATTTCAAGGTTACAGGTTCCGCTTTCACACTCTGCCAAGGTTAAAAGGAATGCCAAATCTGCCACCAAATCAATGGGCAGAGGCTCAAAAACAAATTACAGCACTCATGGATATGAGAGCTATTCAAAAGGTACCATCACAGGAGCAAGGACAAGGATTTTACTCAAGACTCTTTCTGGTACCCAGAAAGGACAAAGCCTGGAGGCCCATTCTGGATCTTTCATCTCTAAACACTTACCTGGATGTTCCCAAATTCAAAATGTTGACATTACAGCAGCTTCTTCCCATGCTGGGCAAGAAAGCCTGGCTCGTGACTTTGGACCTCAAAGAGGCATACTTGCATGTCCCTATCAGACAAAACTGCAACAGATACCTCAGATTCATAGCGGGTTCATTGCACTAGCAATTCTCTGCACTACCCTTTGGCTTATCTACTGCGCCCAGGGTCTTCACAAAGTGCCTGGCACCAGTAATTGCATTTTGCAGACAGAAAGGAATTCAAATTTATCCATACCTAGACGACTGCCTGATTCAAGCAGAAAGCAAGGACATTCTTCTAAAGCATGTGGCATTTGTAAAAAAGTTATTAAGTTGCCTGGGGTACACAGTAAACAAAAAGAAATCAAAACTAGTGCCCTCACAAGAGATTATATTCCTGGGTGCCAGCTTGAACACAATGGCCCAGATGGCTTATCTCACGCCAGACAAACAAGGACAACTGACTCAATACTTTCAATTGATGGCAACAAAGACCCAACTCCCTGCAAGAAAAATTCTGCAGGCCTTGGGTTACATGGCATCTTGCATACTACTAATTCCATATGCAGTCTGGCATATGGAATTAGTAGTATGCCTTGGGTTACATGGCATCTTGCATACTACTAATTCCATATGCCAGACTGCATATGAGGAAACTACAATGGTACCTAAAGAATGTATGGTCTCAACACTGTCAAAGTTTGGAAACAGTTATACCACTAATCCCTTGCCTTCAACAGGAGTTTCAATGGTGGGCTCAAGCTTGTCACCTCAACAAGGGACAGCCTTTTACACAACCCACAGCCAGGCAAACACTGACAAGAGATGCATTGGATTACGCCTGGGGAGCACACATGGCAGGCAAATGTATTCAGGGCACATAGCCCGCAGAACAAAGGCATCTTCACATCAATCAAAAAGAGATGCTAGCTGTACAAAATGTGCTTATAGCTTTCAAGGACCTGCTGCATCCAGGGCAACTACTACTAAAGACAGACAACACCACAGTTATGTGGTACATAAACAAGCAAGGGGACACTCACTCCTACCCCCTATGCAGACAAGCTATGACCTTGTGGAGCACAGCTATAAACCTTTAAGTTCATCTGCAAGCACAATTCCTGCCAGGAGACAAAAACACACTGGCAGACGACTTAAGCAGAAACATCATGGATCCCCATGAATGGGAGTTGAATCCACAAATATTCAGAATGATAACACAGAAATGGTGGAGCCCGGACATAGATCTGTTTGCATCCCCAATAAACTGCCAGCTACAAAAATTCTGCACAAAGTGTTACCATCCACAAGCATGGAAAGTGGATGCCCTCTCATTCAGCTGGGAGAACCTACAAGTATACACTTTCCCACCACTACCTCTCCTGCCAAAGGTACTCATAAAAGCCAGGCAGGAAGAGCCAAAGATGATCCTGATTGCACCAGACTGGCCACGCCAGCACTGGTACCCAATCTTAAGGAGCTTAGCACAAGAACCACCCTGGATTTTGCCTCAAATCCCACATCTGCTAACTCAGCACAACAAACAAGTACTACACAGCCAGCTAAAGACCTTAAACCTAGCTGCATGGAAGATTCCTTAGTCAAGCAAGCAATGCCTCTCTCCAAAGCTGTTATGGATGTCATTCTGGAGGCCAGAAGGCCTAGTACCAGGAAAGCCTATTCGGATAAATGGAAGAGATTCTGTGCCTGGAACCAAGCTCACAGCCTTGACCCTCTTGTCCCAAACATTCCTCAGATACTACAATACTTAACTGAGATGCTGGACAAAGGACTGTCCTTCTCATCCATCAAGATCCACACCTCTGCCATCTCTACTCATTACAACACGGATCCACCAATTTTCTCTAATCCTCTGTTAAAACAGTACCTCACAGGGGCTAAAAACATAAGACCGCCCCGTAGAGCACCTACTCCAACTTGGGACCTCAACTTTGTTTTGGAGAAGCTAACTTTACCTCCTTTTGAGCCAGCCAACACAGCCAAATTAAAATATATCTCTTGGAAAACTGCTCTGCTCCTGGCAATAACATCAGCAGGAAGAGTTTCAGAATTACAGGCACTAATGGCAGTGGAACCTTTCCTCATTTTCCACCAGGTCAGGGTGTCTTTAAGAACTAACCCTACTTTTATGCCAAAGGTGGTATCCAGTGTGGCTCTAAACCAAACTATTCACTTGCCAACTTTTTATCCTAAACCACAGAATAAAGGGGAGAGACTACTGCACTCTTTGGACATTCACAGGCAGTTACGCTTCTACTTGGGCAAATCCAAAGCTTTCAGAAAATCTGAACAATTATTGGTAGCATATGCTGCAGGAGCACAGGGAAAAGCCATTTCAAAACAAACTATTTCAAAGTGGATAGGACATTGTATACGTTTCTGCTACACATACCATGGAAAACCTGTACCTAGCAGCATTAGATCTCACTCCACCAGGGCAACAGCCACTTCAACTGCCTACCTCAGGGGAGTACCTACCAAGGATATTTTGGGAGCAGCAACTTGGGAGTTCTGTACATACCTTCACCAAGCATTACCATCTGCCTCTATACTCTAAATCCAGAGCTGGCTTCGCCACTGCAGTGCTGCAGGGCCTTATAGCCACCCCTAATGCCTTATAGAACCAGCCACCCTTCCTCAGCTTTGGGATTCTACCCAAGTGTAATGACTGCAGCAGTGTAACACGATGAACATAGTACAGATGTTCATCGTGTTACACTGCTGCAGTCATCACTGTTGGGTTATCCTGCCGTCAGGCGGTCCTGTAGTCGGCCCGAGTTCCAAAGTCTTGGTCCGGCGTCGGTTGCTGCCACTTCTTCTCTGACGTCAGTGCGCCATGGGATATATAAGATGCATCCGACGCCATTTTCTTCAGTCTTTCTTGCCGTGCGGTGCCTGAAGCAGAAGCAGTTCAGAAGTGCCGGTCGGCCAACTCCTGAGATTTTCAAATCGAATTTCAGACCAAAGTCTTCATAAAGCTAAGTACCCCATTGGGGAACCTTTTCTTCCCTCAGTCCGATGTCAGAAAAAGTTAGCAATTGCATTTCTTGTGGGAAGCAAATACCTCATAAGGACTTTCATTTTTATTGTATTCCTTGCCTAGGCCCAGACCACGACGTCACAGGTTGTCGGTTTTGTGCTAGGTTTAATAAACTAACTATTAAATGTCGGTTTGATTTCGCCCGACATTATTTTGGTAGGAAATTTAATTATACCATGCCGTCGGAGCAACCAATGACCGGAATGCGTAAAAAACGCAAAGATAAGGACAGGTAGCCAAAATCCAAACCAGATTCCGAGGCCTCTGCTAGGCCAGTCGCCGGTTCTCCGGTTTTCAGTGAGGTGCTTACGCAGCCCCTGACGACCGCTGATTTAGATCCCCAGGCGACATCTGATTCACAAGCGGAGATTACTAGGCCTCCACAACCTCTGCTAGGCCAGTCGCCGGTTCTCCGGTTTTCAGTGAGGTGCTTACGCAGCCCCTGACGACCGCTGATTTAGATCCCCAGGCGACATCCGATTCACAAGCGGAGATTACTAGGCCTCCACAACCTTTGACTTTAGGCCCTTCTGACTCCATACCTGAAGGAGATTCCAGTGCAGTTGAAATGCCTTCAGTTGCCGAAGGTGTCTTCAGACCGACTACACCCACTATTAAATCCTATGCAAAACTGAAAACTCCTTTAAAAACAAAGAAGACTGCTCAGCAGTCTCCAGTACAAGGCCCCATGCCTAGGAAACAGATGCTTAAGATGGCTGAAGACTTAATTACCCTAATCAGGGGTCCCCATCCCCCTCCTGATAAAAGGCCAAGGCAGGAGGAGGACTACGTTTCCTCTGACCAGGTTTTAATTTCCTCAGACTCTTCTGAGGAACAGGAATATTCCTTTCCCCCTTATGAAGATTCTGATGCTGAAGATTCTATCCCTTCTCCATCTCCCCCAGAAGACTTCTCATTTGGGGAAACCTTACATACTATGAGGGAACATTTCCACTGGGAAGGCCAGGATTACTCTGATTCTAAGAAAAGGCTCAGAGAGTTCCTTTTACTACCCCAGCACAGACCACTTGCGATTCCACCTGTGTTAGACATTGTGGATGATGTTTATTCAGAATCTAGCCTTAACCCAGATTCACTACCTCCTGCACCAGCCAAACCAGACAGATACTACAGAGTCCCTGACTCACACAAATTCCTGTATAAAAGCCCTGTTGCTGACCCAGAAACCATTTCCCAGGGTCCCAAAGGGGTTAAAGCCTCTACTGCTAAAAATCCTGTGCCCTCTGAAAGGGATTCTAGAGCACTAGACAGATGGGGAAGAAAGTATATACCTCAGCTACTCTAGCTATGAGGGCCTTAAATTGTCAGTTTCACATGCTGAAATATCAACAATATCTGATGTCTCAATTAAAACAAAAAATGCTTGCACGTACAGACCAGCCAGATTACAAGGAAATGCAAGATTTGATGCATTCAGCTGAACAAGTGGGAAAACATACTTTGCAATGTGGATTTGATTCACTAGAAGCTTCTTGTAGAGCAGCAGTGACAGGGTCTGTCATACGTAGGCATGCTTGGTTAAAAGAACAAACTTTACCTAATCATATTAAAGCAAAGTTATTGGATGCACCCTTACAGCAGGATGTTTTATTTGGTGTAAAAGCAGAAGAAGTTTTAAAGAAAATGGAGGATAAGGCAAAATCTATGCAGACGGTCAAGGATTTTTTACAGGTTCAACCTGCTCGTTTCAGCAGAAATTGGCCAACCAAAAACTGGTCCTTTCCAACTTCTGCCAGACCACAGAGGGGGCAGATACAGACACCCAAGAGGCAGAGGCCAGCCACAAGGCTCTTACCAGCCTCGACAATGGAGTGCCACAACCCAAAAAGGAGGAGAAGACAGGTCTCAGACTACCAGAAGACAAAGACAATGACTTTCCCCTCAGACTACCAAGCAAAACCCTCTTGGCAGCTCCCTTGGGGGGAAAACTAGCTCTTTTTGCAGACAATTGGCACATCATCACAAAAGACAAATGGGTCCTAAATGTTGTATCTCAAGGATACAGATTCCACTTTCACACTTTACCAAGGATAAAAGGAATGCCAAACCTGCCACCAAATCAGTGGACAGAGGCTCAAAAGCAAATTTCAGCTCTCATGGACATGAGAGCCATTCAACAGGTTCCTACACAGGAGCAAGGACAAGGATTTTACTCAAGACTGTTTCTAGTTCCCCGAAAGGACAAAGCCTGGAGACCCATTCTGGACCTCTCAATTCTAAACACATACCTGGAAGTACCCAAATTCAAGATGCTAACACTACAGCAACTTCTTCCCATGCTGGTCAAGAAGGCTTGGCTAGTAACGTTGGACCTCGAGGAGGCATACCTGCATGTCCCTATCAGACAAAATTGCAGAAGATACCTCTGATATATTGCATTTTCAACCCATTACCAATTCTCTGCACTGCCCTTTGGCTTATCTACTGCGCCCAGAGTCTTCACAAAATGCCTGGCACCAGTAATTGCATACTGCAGACAAAGAGAGATTCAAATATATTCATACCTGGACGACTGCCTTATTCAAGCAGAAAGCAAGGACATTCTATTAAAGCATCTGGCGTTTGTCAAAAACCTTCTAAGTTGCCTAGGGTACACAGTAAATGAAAAGAAGTCAAAACTAGTGTCCTCACAAGACATAATATTCCTGGGTGCCAGCTTAAATACAACGGCCCAGATGGCTTACCTCACGCCAGACAAGCAAAGACAACTGACTCAATACTTCAAAATGATGGCAACAAAGACCCAACTCCCTGCAAGAAAAATTCTGCAGGCCTTGGGATTCATGGCATCTTGCATACTACTAATACCATTTGCAAAACTGCATATGAGGAAATTACAGTGGTATCTGAAAAGCGTATGGTCTCAACACAGCCACAGCTTGGAAACAATAATTCCACTCATTCCCTGCCTTCAACAGGAGTTTCTATGGTGAGCTCAGGCATGTCATCTCAACAAGGGTCAGCCTTTCACCTTACCCACAGCCAGGCAAACTATAACAACAGATGCATCGGATTATGCCTGGGGAGCACACATGGCAGGACAGTGTATTCAGGGCAAATGGCCTGCAAACCAAAGGCATCTACATATCAGTCAAAAAGAGATGCTAGCTGGACAAAATTCCCCAACAGCTTTCAAGGACCTCCTACATCCAGGACAACTCCTAATAAAGACGGACAACACCACAGTGATGTGGTACATAAACAAGCAAGGGGGCACACACTCCTACCCCCTGTGCAGACAAGCAATGACCTTGTGGAACACAGCACTGACCTTCCAAGTTCAACTACAAGCACAATTCCTGCCAGGAAAGAAAAACACACTGGCAGATGATCTAAGCAGAAACATCACAGATCCTCACGAGTGGAAACTAGATCCCCAAGTATTCACAATGATAACTCAAAAATGGGGGAGCCCAGACAGATCTGTTTGCTTCTCCCCAAAACTACCAACTACGAAAATTCTGCACAAGGACATACCAGACACTAGCTTGGAAAGTGGACGCCCTCTCATTCAGTTGGAAAACATTGACCGTGTATGCCTTTCCTCCACTGCCTCTTCTGGCAAAGGTGCTGCTGAAAGCCAGATTAGAGAGGCCACAAATGATACTCATTACTCCAGACTGGCCACGCCAACACTGGTATCCAATACTAAGGAACATGGCTCAAGGCCCACCATGGATTTTGCCTACAATTCCTCACCTGCTCACTCAGCAAAACAATCAGATTCTACACAGCCAGCTCAAGACTTTAAATCTGGCTGCATGGCAAATTGCGTAAATAACCAGTCAACACCTCTCTCTAAAGCTGTGATGGACGTCATTCTGGAGGCCAGGAGGCCCAGCACCAGGAAAGTCTATTCAGACAAATGGAAAAGATTCTGCGCCTGGAACCAAGCTAAAGGCCAAAATCCCCTTGCCCAAAATATTCCTCAGATTCTTCAATATTTAACTGAGATGGTGCACAAAGGACTTTCCTTCTCATCTATTAAGATCCACACCTCAGCTATTTCAGCTCAATATAACACGGATCCTCCTATATTTTCACATCCATTACTAAGACAGTTCCTCAGAGGGGCTAAGAACATAAGACCGCCCCGGAGAGCACCAACACCAACTTGGGATCTCAACTTTGTTCTGGAAAAGCTAACACTTCCGCCCATTGAGCCAGTTTTCACTGCTGATCTACAGTTCCTATCATGGAAAACTGCCCTGCTACTAGCAATAACTTCAGCACGAAGAGTCTCAGAACTACAGGCCCTAATGGCAGTGGAGCCTTTCATCGTTTTTCATCAAGACAGAGTCTCTTTATGAACTAACCCTTCCTTTATGCCAAAGGTGGTATCCAGTGTGGCCCTAAACCAAACCATTCATTTGCCCACCTTTTATCCAAACCCCCAGAACAAAGAGGTAAGGCTCCTAAACTCTTTGGACATTCACAGACAATTAAGTTACTACTTGGATAAAACTAAGGCTTTCAGAAAATCTGACCAGCTCTTTGTATCCTATGCTGCAGGATCTCAAGGAAAAGCTATCTCAAAACAGACCATTTCAAAATGGATAGGACATTGTATCCGTTTCTGCTACACACACCATGGGAAATCTGTGCCTGGTAACATCAGGCCCCATTCCACCAGGGCTACAGCAACATCAACAGCCTTCCTCAGAGGGGTACCAACCAAGAATATTTTGGAGGCTGCCACTTGGAGTTCAGTGCACACCTTCACCAAGGACTATCACTTACCTCTATACTCTAAAACCAGAGCTGGCTTTGCCACTGCAGTTCTGCAGGGCCTACTAGCCTCTCCAAACCCTGTTTAGTTCCACCACCCATCCTTAGGTTTGGGATTCAACCCAACAGTGATGACTGCAGCAATGTAACACGATGAACATAGTACAGTTTTGTACCTACCATAAATGTAGATGTTCGAGTGTTCACACTGCTGCAGTCCAGGTTACCCTCCCTCCATCCCCTCTGAACTAGCTGGACTTATCTATTCCTTTCTATCCTATACAACCTCTGTGGTGTATTTGCTTGTGACTGAAGGTTTTATTTTATTTTTATATGTATGTTTTTATATAGCAATATGTATTGCCTACCTATTGGGGGCACCTGACATCTGGGGCAAGAAAAACTGAAGAAAATGGCGTCGGATGCATCTTATATACCCCTGGTGCACTGACGTCAGGGAAGAAGCAACAGCAACCTACGCCAGACCAAGACTTTGGAACTCGGGCCGACTGCAGGACCGCCTGACGGCAGGATAACCCAACAGTGATGACTGCAGCAGTGTGAACACTCGAACATCTACATTTATGGTAGGTACAAAACTGTACTTTATGTACCTACCATAAATGTAGATGTTCGAGTGTATACACTGCTGCAGTCCAGGTTACCCTCCCTCCTTCCCCTCTTACTGGCTGGTACGTACCTATGTCTTCTACCCTTACTACCTATGGGGAGTATTTGCTGGTAGCTGTAAGTTGTTTTTTGCTTTTCTTATGTATGTTTTATTAGCAATTGGAATTGCCTACCTGTTTAGAGGCAACTGACATCTGGGCAAGAAAAACTGAAAAAAATGGCGTCGGCTGCATCTTATATACCCCTGTCGCACTGACGTCAGGGAGGAGGTGACAGCAACCGACGCCGGACCAAGACTTTGGAACTCAGGCCAACTGGGGAACTGCCTGATGGCAGGATAACCCAAGTGTAATGACTGCAGCAGTGTATACACTCGAACATCTACATTTATGGTAGGTACAAAACTGTACTTTCTGCCACCAGAGCCTGGCCTCCTATTTTGGCGGCTCCTGACCGTTTAAGGCAAGAAAAACTGATGTAATGGTGTCTGATGCCTTCCTTTATACCATTGATGACCTGATGTCAGTCTTCAAGTGACAGCAACTGACACAGAAATACTAAGTCTCTGGTATTCAGGCCGGCCAAGGGCTACCCTGGCAGGGATAACCCAAATGTGATGACTGCAACAGTGAAGACACTCGAGCATCTACATTTATGGTAAGTGTACACAACTGTACTTTGATACTGGCTCTCCTTTTTGTAGAGAGAGAGAGAAGGTAAATTGTGGTCCTGGTTGGCTGTATTGCTCCCATGTGAGAGGAAACTTGCCTGTCAACATTGACTCTAGGACAAGCGGATCTGGGCTTTGCATTCATAGCTGGTAGTGTTAGCCCCCCATGGGCATGTATACGGGAGTATGCAGATGGAAAGGAAGCCATAGAATGCTCTTGTGGTGATGTGAGGACTTTCATTTGCTGCCAGGTTGTACGGTTAGGGAATTAACTACATAATCCCTGGCTGCCTTTATTAGAGATTCCAAAGAAGGGAGAGTTAGTGCTCAGCAGGCAATGGTGAGGAATGGCGTAGTATATTGAGATAATTGTTTTAAGTGTGATAGATGTCTTCATTTTGGGTAGCTAGGTGGCATGTGGGACTTTAGTGTGTTGTGTTCACATTAGGAGAAGCCACTGAAAATATTCACTTTTTGGTGGGGCAGATACAAAATAGAAAGTTAAATCATCCCCAAGTAGAATTATACTCTCTGTTGTGAAAACACAGTGGAAAAGCTAGAAATGCTGGTACTGTAGCATGTGGAATAGGTTCCAGTTTTGCTGAGATCATACTTGTACAAGAAACTTGGAACACTTTATCAAGTGACACAGACACACCAAAACTGTGAAGAACGTAAACAGATGCTTTCAATGTTGGGCTGTTATACATTTGAGAGAGAATAACAAAGGGGGAATATGATTTGAAAACTCTATGTTGTTTGGGGACAGTTAAGGGCATAGGTGAAGTGGACAGACAAAGGAGTAGAAAGGACATGGGTGACAGGTGGAAAGAGGACATTCAATTTAGACTTGAAAAAATAGTACTTCACAGAGAGAGTAATTGGTCCTGGAATACATTTCCTTTGTCACTAGTACAGTGTGAGATCGAGTTGCTTGGAACCGGCCAGTGAAAGCATGGAATATTATACAAAACTTAACCATTGGCAAAAGGGAACAAGAATACCCCTGCCTGGTTCCTCTGTACAGACACAACTTATTGGAACCCTCCCACTTTAATTCTTGCCTCCAGTCCTTTGTATGTGCTCCTAAGTAGTCTTATCATTCTATCAGTGAGTGCAAATGCTTTCATTGCCCTACTAATCCCAACTATCTCTGCATCGAGAAACACCAGCAATAGCTGTATTTTCAAATATAGACCATATAACGTGGTTAATAAGGGAGTAAGGGTATAACACGGCTAGGCTTATAAAGGCCTTAGGGCCAATACCTAGCAACCTCCTGTGAACAGTAATGCTGCCACCAATCAGAGGGTCTTCATGCCCTTCTAAAGGGGAGACTATTTCTTAAAATTATTAAAATAAATGATAGCTATGACCAGAACAGCCATGCCTCAAGGATACCTGAGGAGTATCAAGCAAGTAGAAGCACTCTAATCTCTAAAGACACATTAATGGCAACCCTCTAAGAACACAACCTGTGGTGAAAGACCTGGGCAGTCAGGTTGATAACAACCTTACACTCGACCATCATGTAGCGGCAGTGGTCAGAAAAGCCTTTTACTTGGTTCATCTCACAAGTAAATGGATTGTATCCAGGAAAAAAGGAGGTTATTACTTCTTTGTACTCCTCCGTCATTAGACCAGTAATTGAGCATAACACCCTGTTTTGGATGTACCTCTCCAAACATTAGCACCAACTGGAAAGGCCACTGAAATACCTCACAAAGAGAATCCATGACCTCCAGCACCTATCCTATGCAGACAGGCTCAAATCGCTATCACTCTACTCGGTGTCCTACAGATTGCTCAGGGGTGATCTGTGTCTTGCCTACAAGGCAATCTCAGGCCCTGCCGTACTAGAGGTGTTCCATAACTGTAAGTCTTAACTCCTCACACACTACCTGCTCAAAAGGCTTGAACGTAATATGTGAAATTAACAAAACCTGCTGGAGTCTCTGGAATAAAGTTCCCAAACACGTCAAACACAGCACCTCGCTGACCCTCTTCAAGTGCAACCTTGATGTGTGGATGGTAAACAAATTTGTCCCAGGTTTTCCACCTGTGTCTCTCATTGACAGTGGTGACAGGTGCTGATTGAAGTTGATTTTTTGGGGATAAACTCTTGGCTAGGCTTGTAAGCCCCCCAGGGCCATTACCCTAGTAACCTTCATTGATCCTATGAAAAACACTGGTTTCCAGCCACAGTGTAAAATAATGGAAAACATTTAATAATAAGTAAAAATGGTTAAAAAATTTGAAAATCAGTAACTCTCAAACATTAGAATTCAGTCACCAGAAATGTAAATCAAACTTCAGGATAGTAGTCCATTATTCAAGAAAAATTCTAGTTCGATCAGGAAAGTTTAGTTATTAAGATAAAGAAATACTGTTTCTGATCTACTCTAAGATATAATAGCAAGACCAAGACAAGCTTATAGTTTTCTTGACAAGTTCTGTTTTCTTGGTGTCTACTGACTGTTCAGTACTTGATAAACGGCACAGCTTCACAGTCTCAACTGTCTTCTTCAGCAGTCTCAATTGTCTAATTTCAAAATGTAATCTTTTTCTGTCAGTCAGCTATTTAAATCCTCTCCTAGCAACAAGGAACATTCCAGTGACCTCATTCACTGCTCGGCTGATTTTTCACAGTTTGTACTTTAGAATGTCCCCCTCGGACATGCACAGTTAGAAGTGTATTGAAGCAGTGACAGATTCTTTAAGCATTCTGCTTAAACAGGGAAAGACTCAACATTTTAAACTTATTTACATTTCCACAATCAGGCATGCCGGCATACAATACAAATTAATCTAAGAATATGCACAACTGTCCTGCCAGACATGCTAACACAGGTGAATGACTGTGTTTTCAATTTCTTTACACCCCCAACAATTCAGAATGACTATTTAAGAGACCTTGTCATCCCCACCCACCCTGGCAGTGCATTTTCACTTCCAGAAAGTCTAAATCTCCACTTTTTTCTTTGGTAACACACACAGACAAATGGGTTCTGAAGATCATTCAAGAAGGTTACAGGTGGCAGTGGGAGGGAATTCCTCTTTTCCAGTGAGTAGTCCCTTATCTACCAGACTACACTCTTTATTTCCACATGTCCTTCATCGCATGCTGTCCTAGGGAGTGATGGAACCAGTTCTTCCTTCCCAGATGGGAAAAGGATTTTTTCAAGAATGTTTTTGGTGTCACTTCATAACCTGTTACTCTGCTTGCTTCCTCATTCAAATTTCCTAGCAACTATAACTTTAAGAAAAGCTCATCATCACAACCCTATTCCTCCAGACTTAAGGCATTTCATAAGGTTCTGTATCTTTGGATCATATTACTTGTACTCTGCCTTACCCTTTGGACAAACCACTGCACCAAGAGTGTTCACATAGAGTCTGTCTCTAGTTATAGCTCATCGCAGGCTACAGAGTATCCACAGTTTTCCATATTTAGATGACTTGCTCATCTTTGCAGAGTCATTTTTCAAAGTACTAGGAGCCTCTTACTTGAGTGAGAAATCTCTTACACAAGCTGTGATTCCAAGAGTAAATCTGAGGAAATACACTAGATTCCCATTTTTAGGGATTTTGCTACCAGCAATACTAAAACAGTTGTCATCCTTTTAATTGTTATGCCAGTGGTGGTCTCTTTGTATTTGTCTGGTTAGGGTTTTTTTCTTTGCTTCACTGAATATACAGCTGTTCCAATAGCTGCCTTAAACTGGTATACCTGCAATAGTTAATCCTGGGTCACACATTTTGAAATGGCCAGTGAAAGAGCTGTGCATAGCCACAAACAAAAACTAATAAAGGATCTGAAGTAGTTTACTTCATTGGGTCTTCAACCTGTGATAATATGGATCCGTATCGGAACCGAGCCGGCAAAAATTACTAGCATCAGCTCTGAGCTCCAGACTCCTCCCCTTACCCATAGTACACCTCCACTGCCTTCCATCCCCAGATCCCATTTGCCGCAATTTGAAAAACATTGTGTCTCTAGAGCTCCAGTTAGCAGGGTGATTCTGATTGTAAGTTTTTCTAAATTTTCTGTTACTTTTAGCCATTTCAGGTTAGTATGGGTACCCTTTCTCCCCTCCCATTGCTTTGGTGTCGAGTGTAGGTTTGTAGTTGTAGTTAGTTTAGAGTAGTTTGTCTGTGGTGCCCCCCCCCCCTTAGTCAAGTGTGGTGAGTGGGTGTGTTATTAGTCTAAAGATAGAAAGTTTTTTGTCTGTCTTTCTTTTTTTAAGGCTTCTTGTTTGATAGTATGGCTGAAAAGCTTATCTTTAAGCGCTGCACAGAGTGTGGCCATAAGCTCTCCCCAGCAGATGGCCACACTTTGTGTGTGTTGTGTTTAGGTGTGGCCTACCTTCATGTGGAGTGCTCCATTTGTGCGGTGTTCAATCCCCGAGCTTTGAAGGATAGAAAGGCCAAATTGGCCCTCAAAGGTCTTCTGCCGGCCACTGATCCCCCTTCCTCATCTTCGGCTTCAATCACAGCGGCTGCTGTGGCTGCCTCTCCTGCTTCTCTCCCTCTGGCTTCCCCTCCCTCTCAGGCTGGGACTCAAACTCCTGCATCTAAGCGTGTGGTAGCAGAGCAGACGAGAGGTAGAGAGCGGGAGAGAGAGTCTAAGACTAAGGAAAAGAGGAAGAGGTCCCCGGACCTCTCATCCCCGAGCAAGTCTGCATGGACTTGTGACTCCCTTCGGCTCCAGTATCCGAGGTTCTCCACAGAGCTGGAGGAGGCACGTTCAGTCTCCAGGGCCTCAGTTCCCCGAATGGCCATGTCGGAGTCCGTAGCCTTGTCTCGGTCGACCCGTTCTTTATCGGACACGGATCTGGATAAAATGATGAGGTGCTTTATCCATACACAGATCCAGATGGGGGTCTTGCCAGCCCCCCCCTCCCTCAGGAGACAGGAGCTCACTTACCTTTTTACAGCCCATTTCTCCGTCCCCGATCCTACCTTCAGCTTCGGAGTTCTCGGATCTGAGGTTGGCCTTGGTCAGGGGGTCGGCGGCGACTGTCCTTGCGTCCTCAACGCCAACAGCTGCTTGGAGCATCTCTGATCCGACCAGTTCGGATCCGAGCTGCTCTCTCAGCTGGAGCCTGGGTGTCAGATCCGAGAGAATGGAACCGTCCACTTTGGGTCCAGCTCCGATTCTCGCATTGGATCCGGGGAGACCGACCTCCTTATTAGCTTCCCAGGAGGTCTGCTCTCCTTTGGCGTTCGATGTGGTAGAACGTGTCCTCTCCATTGGATCGAGGCCTCTGACTGCCTCCTCGGACTCTGCCCAGACCCCTCAGCTCTGTCTACTGTCCCCATTGTCTTACCAGAGGAACACCCTGTGCCCAAAGAGCCCCAGACAGTTCCCCCAGAGGAACAGATGGCTTGCGAGCGCTCCCAAGAGAGCCCCATGGGAGATGTGCCTCGCAAGCATACGTGCAGGAGGAGGCACTTGGACTCCCCAGAGTCCCTAATCGAAGATACAGATTTCGATGATGGGGAGGGCTCCCCAAGATCACCTCCCGACGATGTCTCCTTTGGAGACATCATGGAGATCCTGGGCCAGTGGGGAGGTTGGTCTGCCCCCAAGCCCTCCTCTGAGTCTGTGTTTCTGGAAGCTTTCAGCACGGGCCCGTCTATGTCTTGGGTGTCCCCTCCCGCGGATCCTTTAGTGGATTTGATCACCTCGCAGGCGTGGAAGGAACCAGATACCATGGAGCTGATCCCCAAGTGCCCCGATAAGGTTCTGAGAGCCGATCCCCAAGCACCGCGATAAGGTTCTGAGTCTCCCTGTTGACAGGCCTTCCTAGAACAAGGGCTTCCCAGTGGACGTCATGGTGGTAGCAGCAGACACGAAGAAGGAACTATCTCAGGAAAGTTCCTTGCTCCACCCTCCTGACCGAGAGTCACGGATGATGGACTGCCTAGGGAAGTTGGGTGTATGCTTCAGCTACCTTTTCAATAAGGGCACTGAACTACTTAGCCCATGTCACAAGACTCCAACGCGACCTAATGAAGGAGCTACAGGAGTCTCCAACCAAGTCCATGTTGCTGGAGGACAAGGCTTCGTTCTCCATGAAAGTGGCCACTCTGAGAGCAGTATCAAATACGTCCATACGACTCCTCTCCCATGCTACATAAGGAGCAACAAGGGCGGCTGGGTCCGGCGTGTCCATGAGGCATAACGCTTGGCTCAGGTTGTGCCAGTTCACCGAACTCTTTAAGGCATCCTTTGCTAATGCCCCTTATGACGGCTCGACTCTTTTCGGTAAGACCGTCAAGGAGACACTAGTCCAGAGTGAGAAGGACAGGAAGACACTTTCTGCCATCGGGATCTGCTTCTCTAACCCTCAAAGGTCCTTTTCCCGGAACCAGAGAGGGCAAAAGAAGATGTGGTTTCGGAAGTCTCAGTATTCCAGGACACTCAGGGCTCGTCTTCCCCTAGAGGTAGAGGGGGACAGAATGGATGCCAGCCCAGAGGCTGAGGGGGTCCGCGAAACTTCAGGTCTCGAACCATTCTTGGACAGACCCGAGCAGCAACCTTGAGGGTTTGCCCGGCTGCTCCACTTTGGAGGCAGTTGGGGGACAATTGTCCTTGCACCCAGCGGCATGGGAGTCCATAACAATGGACCGCTGGGTGCTTCAAATCATATCCAGAGGATATTCTATCCCCTTCGTAGGTTCCCTCATACCTCCCAAACACCTCCCAGACGTTCCACCCACACAAAGGGAGGCAGCAGCACAGGAAATTTCCAAGCTGCTAGGAAAACGAGCCATCGGAACCACCCCTCCCCAAATCAGTCTGGATCGGGCTTCTGCTCCGGGTACATTTTGGTGCCAAAGAAAACGGGGAACTTAAGGCCCATCCTGGACCTCTCTACCCTGAACCCGTCAGTTGCCAAAGAAAAGCTCTGGATGGTCACACTACAGTCCATCTTGCCGTACCCGCAAGAGAGCGACTGGATGTGTTCGTTAGATCTCCAGGATGCTTACTATCACATAAAAATGCACAGAACCTCCAGGAGGTTCCTCCACTTCCAGCTAGGGGCCAATCATTATCATTATCAATTTCGAGCTCTACCCTTTAGTCTCAGCACAGCCCCCAGGGTGTTTACCAAAATGATCGCAGTTGTTGCGGCTCACCTGAGGCTTTAGGGGATTCAGGTCTGTCCGTACCTGGACAATTGGCTCCTCACTGCTCCCACCAGGCATCTACTTTCCCAAACCAGGGATTACTTTCTGACATTTGCCCTGAGTTTGGATATCACAGTCAACACAGTCAAGTCTCTACTAGAGCCTGTACAGGTGATAGATTACATTGGTGACAGGATAGACACACTACAGTGCAAAGTGTTCCTGACTTCGTAGAGAGTTCAAAACCTCAGGATGCATGTCTCCCTAATTTACCATTCTCACCTCCCGACAGTGGAATCAGTGTTGAGGGCCCTAGGCTCGATGGTGGCAACCATAACTCTCCTTCCATGTGCTCGGCTACACATGCGGATTCTTCAATGGACTCTAGCGGTTCAGTGGTCCCTGTTGGATTTACCACTAACCTGTCCTATCTACTTGAGTAAAGTGTGTCGGTCGTCCCTCATATGGTGGATGAGCTCTCTGGACATTTTGGAGGGAATGTCCTTTGTTCCAGCCCCAGCACAAACCACAGTGACCACGGATGCCTCCTAACTCTGGTGGGGGGGGTTGTTCAGGCAGGACAGTCCAAGGTCTGTGGTCCCCCTTAAAGACCAGCTTGCATATCATTTTCCTACAGATGAGGGCGGTCCTTCTAGTGTTGCAGGTTCTTCATGCCTTTCTTCCTCTGGGGACGATTGCTATTCAGTCAGACAACATGTCAGTAGTCTGGTATGTCAACAAACAGGGAGGGACCAGATCTTATCCCCTTTGTCGCGAGGCCATGAGAGTGTGGGAATGGGCAATCTCCACCGGTCGCTTTCTCATCGCAATGCACATTCTGGGATGGTCTAACATTCTAGCGGACAGGCTAAGTCAGACCATTCTGATGCCTTACGACTCGTCTCTGAATCTATCAGTAGCAGAACAGATATTCAGTGAGTGGGGTTGGTCTTGCTGTGCTCTCTTTGCATCTCCTTCCAATACGAAGTGCAGCAGGTTTTTCGCTCTGAACCCCCCCCCCCCCACCGGGGGAGTCCCCTAGAGATGCTCTAGTTCATGCTTGGCCTCCCAGTCTTCTGTATGCTTACCTGCCAGTTCCTGTCATCCCAAAGTTTCTGCAGAAAGTTTGTCAACTAGGGAGCAAGGTGATCCTCATTGCCCCATTCTGGCCTCGTCAGGTATGGTTTCCCTTCCTTTGGTCTCACCTTCTGGCTGCACCTTGGATCCTAGATCCCATTCAGGATCTGATTTCACACCCATCTGGGGTGCCTCATCCACGTCTGGATAGCCTGAAGCTCACGACTTGGCAGCTCCAGTTCCCGTGATTGTTAGGACTCCAGGACTTTCCTCCTCAGTTAAGTCTGTTTTGGTAGCTGCTCATAAGTCTTCTACCAGAAACGTTTATCGCAGCAAATGGAAACATTTTTCTTTCTGGGCCTCTCAGAGGACTTTAGATCCTTTTACGGCTCCTATTTCCGCCATTCTTGATTTTCTAGCTGACATTTTCCAGCATGGAGCTAGTTCTTCTACTGTCAAAGTTCAGTTGGCTGCCATTTCTCATTTTCATGTGGGTGAGAATTCTGCATCCTTGGCATCTTCTAGACTGTGTAAAGCTTTTATTAGAGGCACTTTTTTGCTACGCCCCCCGTGGGGCCTTTCTGTGGTTCTCCAAGCTCTGGACGCTCCACCTTTCAAGCCTGCCGCAACTGCAGATCTAAAATTTCTATCATGGAAAACAACTTTTCTGGTGGCGATTACCTCTGCTAGAACGGGTTTTGGAACTACAGGCCTTGTCCATAAAATTCCCGTACATGATTTTTCATAAAGATAGTTTCCCTTCGAACCAACCCATCTTTTCTTCCTAAGGTGGCGTCACCAGTCAGTATCAGACAGACTATAAATTTGCCTGTGTTCATTCCCAATTTTACCAATAGGATGGAATACAAACTGCACATGTTGGATGTTCATAGACAGTTGCGATTCTATTTACACAGGACAAAAAATGTTTGTAAATCTGATCAGTTGTTTGTTTCGTTCTGTAGACCCTTTTTGGGCAAACCTATTTCCAAGGTCACTATAGCTAGATGGATTTCTTCATGCATCCTGCAGGTCTATAAGGACAAAGGCATGTCTCCTCCAGGTCAGGTTAAAGCTCATTCCAGTAGGTCCATGACTATGTCTGCAGCTTTCTGGTCTAGGGTGTCTTTGGATAACATTTGCTCTGCAGCTACTTGGTCCTCATCTCATACATTTATTTCCCATTACAAATTAGATTTGACATCTAGAAGGAGAGCATCCATTGGCTCCGCGGTGCTCAGGAATATCCTTCCTTGGGGGCCTCCCTAAAGTTTAGAAGCTGGGGACTGTGTCCCACCAGTTGAAGACCAAATGAAGTAGACTACTTCAGATAAAGAAGTTATGTACTCACCATATTGTTCCATCTGAGTAGTTGTACTTCATTTGTCTTCACCCGTCCCTCCCTCCTTCCCCTGGACCTTGGCGCATGTTCAGCCTACGGGCTGTAGTATAGGTCACAAGTATGTTATCAGGTCGGGTTCTAAGTATAAGTTCTGCAAACTCAATCTGGGGATGGAAGGCAGTGGAGGTGTGTAATGGGTAAGGGGAGGAGTCTGGAGCTCGGAGATGATGCTAGTAATTTTTGCCGGCTCGGATCGGTATTCCCACAGGTTGAAGACAAATGAAGTACAACTACTCAGATGGAATGTTATGGTGAGTACATAACTTCTTTTTATGCCCCTCAGTAACCACAGAGGTAGTAGTCCAATCATTTTTGCCTGTGTCAAGTAGGCTACCTGTTGTCTAACACTGGTGGGAGTTAAAAGCCTTCTGATAAAATGTCATGAAAAGGAAGAAAACAGCAGTAACAAATTGTACAGACAGTGCATTGTGATACACAGCAGCCTTGTCTGGTAAATAAAATCTCATCAGAATCTTTTATTTTTCTCGACCATGAGGCATTAAAGTGGGTGTCAGGATCATGTTTATGGAGAACTTGTATAGTAAAAGTACCAGAAGGAATGATTCCAGGACATCTGTGTAAGGACAGACTGTAGGTGCTGAGTGCAGCAGGGTGCCTGATCTATATTAGGATGGAAGATATTTGATATAGTGGACCATGAGTCAAGTGTAATGCAGGCAGGTGGGCACAGAGTACTGTAGGAAGAGCTTTCTGGAGTAATGAGGAGAATGCCAGAGTACTTGGATAAGGGTTGAAAGAGATTAGGCCAGGTACTAGGCCAGATGCTGCCATGGCTTCCTGAAAAAGAGAAAGTGGGTTGTATTCTAGATGTTCTTTTGTGTTTCACTGTTGCAGTCATCACACTTGGGTTATCTGCCTGCAGGTAGCCCTCAGTCAGCCTGAATACCAGAGACTTAGTATTTCTGCGTCAGTTGCTGTCACTTCATGACTGACGTCAGGTCGTAAGGGGTATAAAAACAGGCAGCTGATGCCATTACGTCAATCTTTCTTGCCGAGGAGCCCGAAGCAGAAGCAGTTCGCATGAGTGCCAGTCATCCGCTACCTGAGTTTTCGTTTCCGAATTAAATCATTCTGAAGTCTTCTAAAGCTAAGTACTCCATTGGGGATCCTTTTTTCTTGCTCTAACTGATGTCAGAAAAAGTTAACAATAGTCTCGCCTGTGGAAAGCAAATACCACACCGAGATTTCCATTCTTACTGCGTCACCTGTTTAGGCCCAGACCACAACGTACATTGCTGTCGGTTTTGTGCTTTGTTCAATGCCCGAACTATTCATAGTTGGGCCCTTATTATCGCTAAATACTATTGCTGTCTATCTCAGTATTCCGAAATGACTTTGGTAAGCTCTCCGTCTACCAATCTTCTGAAAAAACTTAAGGATAAAGACAGAGACAGACTGCACAGGTCCAAAACTGCTGATGCTTCCGTTAAGCTAGCCACCAGTTCGCCGGTACTTAGGCACTTTCACAGCCCCTGATGCCCACTTCAATGGATTCGCAGGCCGCTACTGAGACCTGTTCAGAGTCCAGTATGCCACGAGACTCTTCTTTGACTACTGAACCTGCAGATGTCTCTACCTTGGATGGGTCCAGAGCCACTGTGCAGGTACCAGCTTCCGAGGAAGTTCTTCGCATTACCGATTTTCGACACAAACAGACAACTTCTTTCACGTCTTTAGTTCTAAAACTACCAAGTTTCTAAGGCCAAGAGTACGTGCTATGCCTAAAAAATTGACTACCCAAACTCAAGCACCTGCTTCCTTGCCATAATCTCAAATGCTTAAAATGGCAGAAGACCTGATCATGATGATTAGGGGAAGCCAGACTTCCCCTGCTAAGAGAAAGAGACCTATCCCCAGCAGCTTTAACTGACCAAGAGTCCGACGACTCTGAGGTTTCTGAATATGAAGACATGCCTTTATCTGCTTATGAGGATTCATATGCAGAGGAATCCATTCCCTCTGCTTCCCCTCCAGAGGATTTTTCTTTTGCTGAAACCCTACGTACTTTAAGAGAGCATTTCCACTGGGAATGCCAGGATTATCCTCAGACCAAAAAGAGACTCTGAGAATTTTTAAGATTTTAGATTTGCTACAATATAGACCTTTAGCTATCCCTCCTGTTCTGGATGTTGCAGATGATGTCTTTATGGAATCCAGTCTAACTCCTGATACCTTTCCCCCTGCTCCAAGGAAGTCACACAGGTACTACGGAGTCCCTGACTCTCACAAATGTCTTTTCAAAAATCCTACTGCTGACCCAGAGGTAATTTCCCAAGGGCCTAAAGGTATAAAAGCAACTGCAGCTAAGAATCCCACCCCTTCGGACATGGATTCCCGAGTTTGACAGATGGGGTAAAAAAAGCATACACCTCTGCAACCCTCGCCATGAGGACATTGAATTGCCAGTTTCACATGCTGAAATACCTGCAACATATTATGGAACTTATTAAGCAGAAAATGTCTACCTTTCCTGACTGTGCAGAAAATAAAGAATTATAGGAGCTTATGCATTCTGTAAGCCAAGTCAGCAAGCATACCTTGCAATGTGGGTTTTACACCCTAGAAGTGTCTTGCAGGGCAGCAGTCACAAGGCATGCTTGGCTTAAGGAACAGACCTTGCCAGACATGTCAAATCAAAATTACTGGACTCTCCTTTGAACAAGGACAATCTGTATGGCACCAAAGCAGAAGAGGTTCTAAAAAAAGATGGAAGAAAAAGCTAAGTCTATGCAGACAGTTAAATATTTTTTGCAAGTGCAGCCTCCAAGATTCAGTAGGCATTGCCCCTTGAAACATTGGTCCTTTCCAGCCCCCTTAAGGCCATCTCAATCTGGATCCAGTGGAAACAGACCCCCCCCCCAGATTACAGTCTCTGGGTGTGCAGAGATCTAAGCAGTGGAGTACCTCCACTTCTAAAACAGGGAGTGCTAAGCCACCCCCTTATGGAAAGAATTCACAATGACTTCTCAACTCCACTCCTCACCTCTGCCCAATTCCTCATGTCCTAGGAGGAAAACTTGCCCACCATGTAAAAAACTGGACTTCCATCACCAAAGACAGATGGGTCCTCAACATTGTATCCCAGGGGTACAAATTTTACTTCCACACACACTGCCAACCCCAAAAGGGTTCCCAGACCTTCCTCCAAACCAGTGGGCAGAGGCACAAAACCAAGATCAATCCCTGCTCTCCATAAGGGCATTTTAACCTGTTCGCAGAACAGATAGGTCAAGGGTTTTATTCCAGACTTTTCCTGGTACCCAGAAAAGAGGGCACTTGGCACCCAATCCTAGATCCTTCCATTCTGAACACCTTCCTGGTGGTACCAAAATTCAAAATGCTCACCCTTCAGCAGCTTCTTTCTATGCTGTCCAAAGATGCCTGGTTAGCCACCCTAGATCTAAAAGAAGCCTATCTGCATATCCCTGTCAGGGACTCGTGCAGGAAATATCTATGTTTCAGGGCACAATCTATGCGTTATCAGTTCTCTGCAGTTCCCTTTGGCTTATCCACTGCTCCCAGAGTCTTCACAAAATGCCTGGCTCCAGCCATTGCCTATTGCAGACAGAGAAAGATTCAGATATACCCTTACTTGAACGATTGCCTGATTCAGGCAGCCAGAAAAGCTGTTGCAGCACCTGACATTTGTAAAGAACTTTCTAACCTTCCTGTGGTACACTATCAATGAAATGAAATCAAAACTAATCCCCAGTCAAAAGATTGTATTCCTGGGAGCAAGCTTGGACACAGCATCCCAGATGGCATTCCTTACTCCAGAAAAATAAGCCTATCAACAGACTACTTCGCTCAAATGGTCACCAGAACCCAGCTGTCTGCAAGGAAAATCATGCAGGCTCTAGGGTTCGTGGCCTCTTGCGTTCTACTAATTCCATATGCCAGACTGCATATGAGGAAACTTCAATGGTACTTAAAAAGTCTTTGGTGCCAACATTCTCAAGTCCTGGAAACCATCATACCTTGTCTAAGGACATAGGTTCTTTGGTGGGCAGCAGCATGCAACCACAACAAGGGACTTCCCTTTACACAACCCTATGCTGCCCAGACTCTAACCACAGATGCATCAGACTTTGCCTTGGGGGCACATCTGGACGACAAGTGCATTCAGGGCCACTGGAGCCCAAGCCAAATTCATCTGCAAATCAACCAAAAAGAGGTGCTAGCTGTTCTGCATGCTCTGACAACCTTCAGATCCCTACTCTCACCAGGACTCCTGCTAATAAAAACAGACAACACCACAGTGATGTGATACATCAACAAGCAGGGGGGGAACCCACTCTTACCCACTCTGCAGGCTAGCCATGACCCTGTGGAGCAAGGCCTTGGCCATGCATATTCATCTGCAAGCTCTGTTCCTGCCAGTCAAACAACATCTGGCAGACAACTTAAGCAGAAATCTTCTAGACCCACACGAGTGGCAATTAGACCCCAACACTTTCAACCTTCTAACACAGAAATGAGGTACCCTGGAGGTGGACCTTTTTACCTGCTCCTACAATCACCAGCTCAGCAAATTCTGCACCAGGACACCTCACAGCAGGGCCTGGAAAGTGGATGCTGTATTCTTTCCGTGGGTAAACCTCTCAATCTATGCATTTCCCCCTCTGCCTCTTCTTACAAGAATATTACGCAAGACAGGACAGACCAAGGGCAATCCTGATTGCCCCAGACTGGCCATGCCAGCACTGGTACCCACTACTGCACAGCCTGGCACCAGTGCTACCATGGCACCTACCCCAGATCCCAACCCTCCTCACTCAGCAGGAGGGACAGATCTTGCATCTGCAGCTGCAAACCCTGAACCTTTGCAGCCTGGCTTATTCCCTGAATTCTCCCCCCAGTGACCAGCCTAAGCAAGCAGGTGGTGGACATCATTCTTGAAGCCAGAAGACCCAGTATAAGGAAATCCTATGCTGATAAGTGGAAAAGGCATTGTTCCTGGATTCAGTCTAAAGGAGCTGACACAGCACTGCCCTCCTTACCGCTAGTCCTGGATTACCTAGCAGATCTACTGCACAGAGGCCTAGCCTTCTCTTCCATTAAGATCCCTGCCTCTGCCATCTCGGCTCATTACAACACTGAGCCACCTCTATTCTCTCACCATCTCATCAAACAGTTCCTGAGAGGGGCCAGCAACTTAAGGCCACCAAGGAGAGCCCCACCCATGCTTGTGACCTCAACTTTGTACTGGAAAAGCTCACGCTACCCCCTGTGAGCCTGCAGTGTCAGCAGAGTTAAAATTCCTCTCTTGGAAAACAGCCTTGCTTCTGGCCATCACTTCAGCTAGAAGAGTGTCTGAGCTACAAGCACTTATGACTGTGGAACCCTTCATTATTTTTCATGCTGATAGGGTCTCTACCCTACTTTTATGCCTAAAGTGGTGTCCAGTGTAGCTCTCAACCAATCTATCTATTTGCCAACATTCTTTCCTAATCCGCAAAATAAAGGGGAAAGGATCCTGCACTCCTTAGATGTGCACAGACAGCTCAGATTCTACCTTGATAGGACTAAGCCCTTCAGGAAATCTGAACAGTTACTAGTCAATTTTGCACCAGGGGCAGAGTGCAAGGCCATATCAAAACAAACCATTTCCAAATGGATAGCACACTGTATCCATTTCTGTTACAAACACCATGGGAAACCAACCCCTCGGGGTCAGAACGCATTCCACTAGGGCAACTTCAACCTCTACAGCATTCCTCAGGGGAGCCCCTTCCAGGGAAATTCTGGAAGCTGCTACCTGGAGTTCTGTTCATACCTTCACCAAGCATTACCACCTGCCTCTATTTTCCAAATCCAGGGTGGGTTTTACAACAGTAGCCCTGCAGGGCATACTAGCCAGCCCCAACTCTTCTTGACTGCCTCCACCCATTCTTCAGCTTTGGGAATCAACCCAAGTGTGATAACTGCAACAGTGAAACACAAGGAACATAGTACAGTTGTGTACACTTACCATAAATGTAGATGTTCGAGTGCATTCACTGTTGCAGTCCTGGTTTCCCACCCTTCAGCCTCCTTGTCTCTTTCTCTCTCTCTCTCTCTCTCTCTCTCCCCTTCTCTATCTCTATTCCTCACCCTTTACAGGGTTTTTGGTATTTACTTTTTACTGGTGGTGTTTTTTCCACCATAACTTAGCTTCCTATTTGGGGGGGGGGTCCTGACATTTGGGGCAAGAAAAACTGATGTAATGGCGTCGGCTGCCTGTTTTTATACCCCTGATGACCTAACGTCAGTCATGAAGCGACAGCAACCTACGCTGAAATACTAAGTCTCTGGTATTCGGGCCGACTGAGGGCTACCTGCAGGCAGATAACCCAAGTGTGATGACTGCAACAGTGAATACACTCGAACATCTACATTTATGGTAAGTGTACACAACTGTACTTTGTAGTGCTGGGCAGTGTTATGCACCCAGAAGTAAGAGGATGTCATAGTTTCATAGATAAATGTTAGACATTTAGACCGCACACCATTACAAGCCAAGCCAATAATCCATATTCAAAAGTTACTGCCAGCCTTAAAGCAGATAATACAAGAGAGACAAATGGGGAACCTGAAACTACCCTTGCAGTTGTGTAGGTTTACATAGAAGGTAGCAGGGGTGCTTCTCTGCTTGACATGCAGAGGAAGTTTGCTCTAGAGATGGGGATACATTGATGTGAAGCTGTCATACCAACATGTCTTGTATTATCTATTAATGAAACTTTAGTTGTTTTTTGTGTTTAACTGTTACAGTCCTAACTTGTGGGATTTACCACTCTGGAAGTCCTTGGCTGGCCTGACTACCAAAGAATAGTTTCCCTCCACTTGGAGCCGGGGATACCCTATCTGTCATCACTACGCTTGGGTATAAGGTGAGTCAGCTGGCTCCATGACCTCATTCTTTCTTTCTTGCCATCTGAGCTCAGAGCAGAGTGCCATTCAGTGTGTTGGTAGGTCCATACAAAGAAAGAAGTTCTAGAGTCAGTTGTGTGTTCTGGGCCAGAGGTTGTCCCCAGGCAAAAACCCAAGGCCGCTCACAAGGAAGCGGCTCCCGCCTAGCCTCAGCCTAGGCCTAAAAACTCCCATTGCCAGGCACACCAACAGGATTTTGTGAGGTTGGCTGAAGAGTTGATCTCTCTGGTTAGATCCAGATGGCCTGCCCCTGAGATCTCTCTAGGTTAAAGAAAAAGACACACCTCCAGAATATTCTTCTGATTCATTTGACTCTGATGATGACCAGGAGGATTCTACCTTTGAAGAGAGAGTTTCCATTGCCTCCTTTGGGGGGTTGGACTCAGAAGAAATTTGCATCTGCCTCCCTCCTGAGAATATTTCCTTTAGGGAATGTCTACACACCTTAAGGGAACACTTCAAGTGGGATACACAAGACTATATGGATGGATGTCCCGCCCCCTGTTGTAGAAGGAAATAGAAGTCCACAAAAATTGATAGGCCAGAAAAGAGCCATAAAGACGATAGAGTGGACTACTGAGGATAAGAAATTGTGTATTGTTGCTATTTTGCAAGAAGCCCAGAATTTCCAGACAGAAGTAGATACACAAAAAGACTGAGAGAAATTAGAGGAAAGGAAAATACTTGCAGAAGAAAAAATGCCAAAAGCTCCAAATAAAAATTTGTGTTCATTGATGCAACAGATTTTTGATAAACATTATATAGACCCAAGAAACCTTGGGCAGTTTGGAAAAAGAAGCAACCGAGGAAGTGTAAAAATATAAAGAACAAAATCTAGAGATTTTTGAAAGGTATAAAAAAGAAATATGGACATGGGAAGGAAAGAAAGAGATCTGATATGCTGCAATATTTATGCAAAGGAAAAAGCCATATTAATCAGTTCAAAAAAGCAGCCCCAGAGATATTCAGAGAAATGCAGGCAAAGGCATCCAGATATGGAAAATTTCACAATACAAAAAATAAGGTCGCAAAGAGGTAATGTCGGGCAGAAGATTAGTAAAGTAGAAGGTAAAAAAATAGAAGCTGAAGTTATGGAATACCTGCAAAGTGAAGAATTTTGTGTAGAAAGTCTAACGCATGTTATATCACAGCATGATGGAACAAGTCCCCCAAGTAAGGAGAAAAAGGAGCAGAAGACATCACGAAGAGGAAATATAGACATGGAAAAGAGAACGATTTATTATGGTACGGTATTTATGCAAAGGAGAAAGCAAAACTAATCAATACAAAAAGAACAGCACCAAATAAATTTGAAGAGAAATATAGGCAAAGGTATCTGAACATGGAAAATTTTACAACAAAAAAAAAAGAAAGCAAAGAGGAAAAGTAGAAAAGAGGATTAGTAATGGAGAAGTTAAAGAAATAGAAACTAAGGTTATGGATTACCTGGTTAAGTGAAGAATTTAGTGTAGAAAACTTAACTTTGATGATATTGCAGCAGGATAGAGCAGTGGACATCCAAGTTAAGGAGCAACAGTGGAGCAGGAAGCATTTGATCAGTTTCCATATGAAGATACTTTGGAACCTTCCACAGGAAACCAGTACAAACATTCAGTTGGAGTTGAATAGCAAGGGAAGGAACAGGAAACTGTGGGAAATCTGACCTAGTCAGTGTTGTGGAGTGATAGGCCAGTGAGTTCCCATATTAAAGAGCAATGGATGACACAGGATGAAACTGAATAGAACGTGTCCCAGGAAGATGCACTGAAACTTTCTATAGAATGCCTACAGGAAATGCAGAACAAAAAATGTTCCCTCAATTTAGAACAAAATGATCTAAGAAGAGTTGTTTGATTTAATAGAAATAGACAGACATGTTAAGGTCAATATAAAAAATAGACTACAGAAGATCAATAAAACCCCAAAAGTTAGAAGTTTGATAAAACAATGAGCCCAGTAGTCAAGACTGTCGATAGAGATTCATGCAATGTAACAGAAGTAAATAGGATATATTACTGTGCAGCTAAATTAATAACAGATAAAGTCTTACCACAAGACTACGTGACAGTAAGAATAAGAAAGGGGAAAAATCGAATGGCGTCATGGAAGTATCGAATAGAGTAAACTATAAAGCAATTAAGAAAGAAGTGTCACTGTTAGAAGAATATAGAAAAGGGAACAACAGATCAACAAAAGTACTCATTTTAAAGATGGATGTGATAAAAGCAACACACAGTATTATAACAGATCAGAATCTATCTTACACTATTGTAAATAATAAACTAAAAATATCAGCACAGGCAGGAAAAATACAAAATAGGCAAATTATTGATGATCCAAAAAAGTTTTATAGAGAATTTGGAATCGAGGCAAAAGGAATTGAAACATCACCAAAAAACAGTAGTAGTAGATGCATTTTGGAGAAAAGTCTAAGAAGATCCTGTGGAACTTAACAGATGCTAAATGGATAAAAGAAGAAAAAGAAAAAAATAAGAAGTTCAAATGTACAGGATATGAAATGAGATGAAATAACTGCCAGAGAGATTGAAACAAAGTTAAAAGCTCCTAATTGGAAAACCACAGGCCCAGACGCAGTACCTAACTTCTGGCTGAAAGCGTTAACATCCTTGCATGAAGTTTCAGCCAGGAGTAAGAACTTTTTTATGCTCACTCTAAACAGGCACCAGCTTGGTTAACAATAGAAAAAACAATATGCCTACTTAAGAGCGAACCTGCAAGCTGTCCTAAAAACTGTAGACCAATAATTTGCCTGCCGATAACATATAAACTGTACACTGTAATTGATGCGGACAGAGTTTATTGCCATTAAAAAAAAACTCAATCATCACACTAGAACAAAAGGGTAGTAAAAGAAAATCATATGGAACAAAGAATCATTTGTTAACGTCATAATGGAGAAATGTAGAAAGGGGAAGAATATAAGTATGGCATGGCTAGACTACAAAAAAGCATTTGACAGTATCCCATACTAATGGATAAAAGAGAGCTTAAAAATGTATAAGATACACCCTACACTGATCTATTACATTACAGCTACCATGAAACAGTAGCAAACCTCTTTGCCGTTAAGCCATGATAAAGGACAAATAATTATTCCAGGGATTAAAATTCAAAGGGGATATTCAGGGGTGAGAAACTGTCACTGCTGCTCTTTTGTCTTGCCTTTAACTAATTAAGCTGTCTGCTCCCAGAAAACAGCAGAGTGTAAAGACATTTCATCTTCTTTTTGTGGGTGATTTAAAACTGTATAGTTCATCAGATGACCAACTGAAAGTACAACTAACTGCAAGTGGTCTAAATGTTTTTCAGATGATATAACAATGTTTGGTCTCTAAGTGTGCAAAAGCAACCTTTAAAGCAGGAAAGCTGCATCACCAAGAAAAAATCAGTTTGGGACAAGAATGTGAAAAACAGAACTTGAGCAAGAGGGAGTGTATACATATTTGGGAATTGATGAAGAAACAATAAAACATGAACAAGTGGAAATAAAACGTAGTAAGGAATATTTTAGAAGACTTGAATACTGAAAACAGTGTTGACAACTAGGGACAAAGTCCAAGCTCTAAACCAAGTTGCTCTTCCTGTCCTAACTTACAGTTTGAGTGATTGACTGCCCCCAGAATGCTTCATGCTCCTCAAATAATTTATAAAAATCAGTGAATACCAAGATTATATATTACCCATTCTTAAGGAGGTATGAGCTTCCTTGAAACTGATTACATGTATAGATCTGCAGTTGTCGGACTGCGTACATATCTGCTGACCTCACAAGACCCAGACGTAGTGAAAGCTTTGAAACGTGAGGACAATAAGTCTAAGATGACTTCCTTTGCTTAGTTTAGCAGAGGCATATCAGTATCAGGCAGGAATGGAAATTAAACCAGAAGTAGATAAAAATCAGACAGCAACTGAATGTGTCAAAAACAAAAAGAATATAAGGTGAAGGATGAGAGGGCAAGAAATGTGGAAAATGCATTAATATAGTTGCAAGTATAGAAAGCTCTTGTAACAGCCTCATGTTGATCAGGATTGGCTAAGGAGAGGTGAATTTAAACCAAAAGATGAAAGGTTAATATAGGTGGCCCAAGACAGTGGACTACATACATGTTGGTTTACAAAGCCCATTGAATATGTGGGAGAAACAGACAAATGTAGGTTTCGTAAAACAGAATTGGAAAGAGTCACACATTTTGTTGCTGGTTATGATATACTAATGGCAGAAGGGCTGTATACTGAAAGGCATAATAATGTGCCAAGACTGTTGCATTGGGGATTGTGCAAACATTTTAGTACTGAAGTGGCTAAAAACACTGGAAATATGAGCCACAAAGCATTCTAGAAAGTGCAGAAGTTTATATCACATGACATTACCCATTACCATCAGTTCAAAAAATAGATGCAAGAAAACCAGATATAGTAGTCCATGAAAAGAAGACAAAAGTAGCATTGGATTGCTACACCCAATGACTGCAGTGTCTTATGTACAGAGAGACACTAAGTCGTAAAATACCAGGATTTGCAGGCAGAAACAAGGGCAATGTGGAAGAAAGATAAACAGTTCCAGTAGTAGTAGGAGCAACAGGTCTTAAAAAAAAAGAATTTACATTTGTACTTAGATATGTTACCAATACATATATATCCGTACAAATTGCAGGAGGAGTAATTACTAGGCACATTGCGGGTGCTGTGAGGAGCACTTCTGCTAACATCAAAGATTGATTCAATACTAATCTCATGAACTTTAACCATTCTTTGACTTGGGAATGGGGTCTATTCCCATCATAGTATTAGAAACCCAAAAGACTTGGAGAAATTAAAAAAAAGAACACTTCAAACAGAAAGCACAAGACTACCCTCAATCAAAGGAAAGAATTCGGGAATTTGTTAACCTCCCTGATCACAAAACCCTCACCATACCTCATGTCTTAAAGGTTGTAGATGATATATTCCAGGACTTTTCTTTCAAATCAGACTGCCTGCCTCCTGCTCCTAGAAAGACTGTCAGGTTTTATGAGGTTCTGGATTCTCACAAGCACCTCTTTTTAAGAACCGTGTGGTAGACCCTGAGGTTGTGACCACAGCCCCTAAGGGAGCAAAAGCTAGCTTTACCAGAAATGCTTCTGCTTACTGACAAGGAAAGTAGGGCCTCGGACAGATTTGGTAAAAAGGTTTTCACATGTGCTACCCTTGCCATGTGAGCCTTGAACTGCCAGTTTCACATGGTTAAGTACCAGGAAAATATTCTGGATCAGATGATGCAAAAATTGATGGACATGGAGAACAAGCGTCTCTATCAGCGTTATTAGACCTTTGTAATTCCTGCTGTCAGATAGCCAAACACTCCCTGCACTGCAGCTGTGATGCTATGGAAGCTTCCAGTAGGGCTGCAACTACAGGTTCCACTGTAAGAAGACCTACCTGGCTAAGAGAGCAGTCCCTCCCAGACCATGTCAAATCCTGGACTCCTTTTTGGTAAAGGCTTTCTCTTTGGTCCCAAGGCTGAAACTGTGCTCAAGAATATAGAAGATAAGGCCAAGTCCATGGAGATTAAGGAATTACGTAAAGTCCAACCTCCTTATTTGAGCAGAAACTACATTACCAAGCAGTGGTCCTTTCTAACCCATTCCAAGGCAAAGCAAAGAAAGACCCTTAGGGAAAGGAGTCAGCGATTGCACTAATGGCCCAAGCAATGACATTCAGATCCCATCATGTCAGAGGGGTCACGCCCACAGGTCCTTAGCAGGGAGCTACCCTGATTCAGGCATGATACTCCCTACCTCTTCACCTCCCTGCCCCCCCCCCCATGCTAGGGGGGAGGCTATCACTATTCCACAGAATTTGGACACTCGTTACTATAGACAAGTGTGTGGTAAGCATTATTTCAGAGGGTTGCAAGCTCAAAGTCAAGAAACCCATAGTTCATCAGACTTCCCAGACATTCTGCCAAACCAAAAATCTGAGGCATTGGGCAGATAGTTACTGTGTGCTCAGGCCTCTGTGGAACCAGTCCCAGAACACTTACAAGGAAGATCATTTTATTCCAGACTCTTCCTGGTACCCATATAAGAAGGTACATGGCAACCAATACTAGACTTGTCAAGACTCAACCAATTCCTGCAGGTTTCCAAATTCAATATGCTAATCCTTCAAAAACGTATTCCCATGATCTCACCCAGTGCTTTCATGGTTACCCTGGACTTAAGTCACACAGAAGCTTGTTATGCTTCAGAGCATGTACCATGCACTGTCAGTTCTGTGCTGTGCTCTTTAGTTTGTTTACTGTTTCCAGGGTCTTCACAAAATGCCTAGCCCCACTGATTTCCTACTGCAGAAAAAGAGGATCCAGATTTATCCCTATTTGGACAGTTGCCTCATCCAGGCAACAAACTTATAAAAAACTCAAATCGGACTTGCTTTTTAGCAAAAACCTATTAACCTCTGCGGGAATCACCTTCAATGCACAGAAATATTAGACAGGCCCCATAACTAAGATTGTGTTCTGGGGACCCTACAGGATTCAGCTCTCCCAAAGGCGTTCCTGCCCCTAAAGAAGGTTTCTTTCCTGACCCAGTACTTCAGACAAAAATGGATTACATGGCCCCTTGCATCTTCCTGATTCCCCTGGCCAGACTGCACATGAGGAAACATCAGTGGTACCTTAAAAATGTGTGGTCCCAATATTCTTAGATTCTCACAGCCAACATAAAGCTGATCCATTGCCTCAAAAAATTCACCTAGTGTGCCCAGGCATGCTCCCTCAATTTGGGTCTCAACTTCATATACATCCCCCAGGAACAAGCTCTTACAATGGATGCATCAGAAATAGCCTGGGGAGCCCACTTCATCTGCCTGCAGACCCGACACAAATGGGACTCCAAGTTCAGATACAAACACAAAATTCTAAAAGAATTTATGCAGTCCAAAAAGGCCTGATAGTCTCCCAAAAGGAATGGAAGCCTGGGGTACTAGTAGTGAAGACAGACAACGCCACTCTTGATACACGAACAAACCAGGAGGAACCCACTGTTAACTGCTTTGCTGCCTAGAAGTGGATGTTTGGGAACTGGCACCTCCCTAGGGTTACACATCATGGCACAGTACTTGCCAGATGTACACAACCAGCTAGCATTATCTTAGCAGAAGCCTGTCAGACCCCCAAGAATGGCAACTGCATCGGGATGTATTCCCTGCATAGCCAAAACATGCGGGGTGCCGTTGATAGACATTTTTGTTCCCAAAGAAAATGCTCACTTGAAAAACTCCTGCTCCAGGGACAAACTAGTCACCCTGGAAGACCGTTGCCTTCTCTTTCACTTAGATAAGCCTTTTCCTCTGTGTTTTCCCCCAGTACCACTTCTACCCTGAGTATTACTAAAGATAATAGAAGAGGGACCAAGAGTAATACTAATAGCCCCAGACTGGCCCAGGCAGCACTGGTACCCTCTGCTTCTCAGCCTAATCAGCACAGAACCATGGCAGCTGCCACAGAGAATGGACCTATTAACACAAGACAGGGACAACATTATATACCCCAGCCTGCGGATGCTCAAATTGTCAGCATGGATGATACTTTGATTTCATGAAAGGAGACTCCTTGACAAGCAGGTCTTGAATATTCTAAAAGATGGCAGGAGATTTAGGACAAGGAAATCTTACTCTGCCAAATAAAGATTTACCCTTTGTTGCAGACAAAAAGCACAAAACCCTCGTCTACCCAAGATTTTTTTCATATCTTATTTAGCCAACCTTTTTGTCAAAGGTCTTTCTTACTCCTTAATAAAAGTGCATGCTTCAGCTATTTCAGCCTACCTGCCTTCTCAGCCTCCTCTCTTTTGACACCCCCCTCATGAAACAGTTTCTGAGAGGAGTCATTCACATTAGGCCTCCCTGAAAGCCTCCAGTTCCACCCTGGGACCTCAATTTTGTCTTGGAGAAACTTACTCTCCCACCCTTCGAACCAGCTGCTTCCACTGAGTTAAAATGTTTGACCTGGAAGACTGCCCTCTTACTGGCTCTCACCACAGCCATAAAGGTTTCTGAGCTTCAGGCCCTCATGTGTGTGGAACCCTTCTTCTTTCTCGCCCAGGACTAACCCTTTCTTTATGCCCAAAGTGATAACAAAGACCCTGTTAAATCGATCCATTCATTTGCCTACTTTCTTCCCTACCCCCCCCCCAAAACAAGGGGAAAGAAGCCTTCATTCTTTGGACGTACATAGACAACTGTGTTACTACTCAGACAGGATAAAGAATGTCAGGACATCAGACCAACTGTTTGTGGCCTTTGCCAGTAGCTGTGCGGGGAAACCAGTTTCTAAGCAAACCATCTCCAAATGGATCTCCCACTAAGCAAACCATCTCCAAATGGATCTCGACCTGTATCTCATGTGACAGCCATCATGGTAAGAAACCCCCTGACACTGTGAGGACACATTCCACCAGGGCCACTGCTACATCTACTACATTTCTTAAAGGGGTGCCCACAAGGGACATTTTGGTGGCAGGAACTTGATCTTCAGTGCATACCTTTACCAACCATTAGTATATTTCTGCCTTCCCCAAGTCTAGAGCAGGATTTGCCACTGCCATCTTGCAGGGCATCCTTGCCTCTCCTTAATCTTCCATTTTTCCTTCCTTTCAGTTTTAGGAATTGTCCCACAAATTAGGACTGCAGCAGTGAAACACAAAGAACATAGTGCAGTAGTGTATACCTACAATAAATGTAGATGTTGGAGTGTAGTCACTGTTAGATAGCTGCTATGTACCACTGAAAGAAATGCTTGGGTATCTAGGTAAGGGTAGCTGTATGCATACTGTAGGGTGTCTGACCTACATCTTGGAGAAGTATCTAAAAGCAGCCTGTTAAGGGAGGTTGTGGTCTTATTTTGTACCAGGAGTTGCATACTTTGAAGACACAAGAAAGGCACTATGTAATGGCATTCATGGGCAGGCAGTATTGTAAGATTTCAGCCAAGAACAAGGGAAAAATGAAAACCACTGCATCCCTTTATTTTGGTGTGTATGTTTTTTTTATTATTTATCACCACTTGTAAAGTTCTAACCTTGCATGTTCGAGTTTGCACTTGGCACTACCTTAACTTGTGTATGCATGTGGTCACGTGGATAAGCTTCCAGCTTTGTGCATCTATTCAAAGGGTGTCTTGCTTTGCCTTGCCATGATTTATCTCTAGCTTTTACTTTGTGGTTTCCTTCTCTTATTAGTGTACTCATGTAATGGTTCCATCCTATGTCTTGCAGCTGTTTTCCTCTTTTGGCTATGTGGTATAAACAGCATCATAATGATTTGTAGCATTTAGATTACTGCTACAGATATAAGATGAAGACAGACTTTGATTTTTTTTCATATAAGTTGTTGGTCTCTGACCTGGGTATGTAGGCTCATCTACAACTCTTTTGTTATATTATTTTGTGCACCCCTTTTGTTTGTTTGATTTTCTTGTGCACTTATTGGTTTTGGGATCTTTTGTTATGTTTGTTTTTACTGACATTCTGTCTACTTTAAGGCGTTTTGCTTTATTTATATATCTGGTGTTAGTGTGGCTTCACCAATTTCTCGTCAAGTAACTAATGCCCAGAGGGTCAACCAGACCAAAAGAACCTTAATATGCTAATGTTACAGCTGCATAACCATGGAGAAAAGGGATACACTGGTGCACACATCAAAACTGTACTGGCAGTGATGTTTTATGAAAAGCAGCTGTTGACGAATTGCACTTATTCTCTTGTAACGTCTTCAGGGTTACGCTCACTGGAAAGACATTTTCATGCTTTTCATATTCATTCAGTCATTCGTTCATTCTTTTTCCATTTAACCAGTGTATCCCTTCCACGGTGTTGAGGCACCTAGAGCCTGTTATTGAGCACAGGCAAAGAAGCGAATCCTGGACGGGGTGCCAAAATTTCACAAGACACACACACATACACACACAAATGCATACACACATTTTATATATATATGTTTCTAGAAACTTGGCACTGTGAGGCAGCAGTCCTATCTACTGCTGCAGCAGTGTGCTTCTTAAACAAGTTTTGATTACAATTTTAAGGTACATTTTTATTCATTTTTAATATGTTACTGACATTGGTTTCAGGTTATACTTTTTTGTTTAGCATTTGGTCCTTAGTGTGTGTGTGTGTGTGTGTGTGTGTGTGTGTGTGTGTGTGTGTCTATATACATGTCACTAATTATTTTCTTAGCGAGTTAGATTTGTTAGGTGCTTTTGCTTTTAGATATGTTTGCAGTATGTATTTATGCTCATTGGCTTTTTTTCTGTACGTTTTATGTTCATTCTGTTTGCATTCCTACAAAATTACTTTTGTGCTTTGCCTTTTTACTTGTTATATTTTGTTTTGGTGTGCAGTTTCTGATAATTCCTAGGCCAAAGCATTCTAATGAAGATTGATATGAATGTTTGAATGGTTGGTTGAAAGAATATTATGCACTCAGAAAAGGGGGTCCATGGAACATGGAGTACCACATGGTGGCAGTACTGAGTTATGAAGAAGGTGACAAGAGTGCCCATATAAGGGGCATCATATGCAGGGTGCTGCAGGACAGCTGTGCATCTAGGAGGAGGCCAGTGTCCCCAGTTGAGGAGGATCATGGTGTATTGTGTGACAGGTATTGTACAGCAGGGTGAAGGATGTCCAATTCTAGGTTTCTGCATGCCATAGTAATGTACAGAGGACTGTTTGGTGCGTACTGTTGTATCACAGTACAGGGAGCAGACTACAGAGACATAGTGTAAACAACATAGGCTTAGAGTGTGCAGGGCATCAGTGTTTCACCTCATGGAGGTGAAATTTGTAGCATCACCACTGTCAACTGTTTTGTATCCACGGTGTTAAACTTGCTTTTGCGTGTGTCTGTAAAATAACTACACAGTATGAATATAACATTGGTGCAGAGTTGGTATGTGTGTATATATGCTTCTACAAGAGGCTTTTTTGGCCTGTTCATGAAGGCAGCTTGCCCATTTTCACCATTCTTATGTAGGTAGTGCTTTAAGCATTACTTTGTAGATACGCACACCTCTGTGTTGCTGATTTGGTGACGGCTTGTTACTGTGTTCTGTGCCCTTTCACCTTGCTTATGCATGGACATTAAAACTGTCTCTGCTTTTTTTTTTTTTTTTTTTTTTTTTTAAGAGCGCATATAAATGTTTTCTTGGTCATTTTGCTGTGCTCCCAGCCCTGTTCATTGTTTTTCTGCTTCAGTCTTTACCAGAAGCTGACACTAGCTTAAAATGCATTGCTTTTCTGTAAATATACCTGCAATAATGTCTTTTGATTAACAGTTGCAAAATTACTGACATGTAGGCTTTACTGTATGATATTTGTAGGTTATCTCTGCATTGTAATGTTGTATTTTTCTGTATTTTTTCATAACTAAATTTTAAGTGCTAATGGGCACATTATGCCACCTAAAGTTGCATTTTAAGTGTTAAATATGGAAGTATTTAATTATAGTTTTCACATTTTTAAATTGCAGGCTTCTTTTTCAGAAGTAATGATAAGAAAGGGATTTTGTAGACCATTAAAATAACAAAACATGCAAAAGACCTCCTTCACTAGCATGTAGAAATTATTCTGAGGGTCCTAGAGATTTCATCTTCTTTTCTTAAGTTAGAGTATTTTGGGTGACTTTTATAGTTTTATCCTGCCTTTAAAAACTGACAGCTTGACTAGACATCTCATGTCCAAGTCATTCTGAAGATATTACTAGCTGTCCAGTACTCCAGTATATGGTAATGTGACAAGATATTACAGTACAAGTAGAGTCCTTGCATCCTCGCTGAAAGCAAGTGGTTAACTGTTTCAGTAGGTATCCATCCTCTGGCTTTCTAAATATTACTGCTACCCAGAGTGCTACAAAAAAATTAACACCTGTAGCACCTTTCAGCTCCATTATATGAAAATGTTTCACAATGTAGTGGCCTTTACAATAACTCGGTATCCCCCTCTTAATGCGTAAAGCAGTGAAACAAAGCATTTCAGTACCTTTACATCTATATTTTTGGTAGACTGAGTGAATCGAGCATATAAGTAGTTCCACCTACATCATAGAACACTGCAGTAGTTGTAGGATAGACCAAATGAACATGTAGTAACCAATGCAGTGATGCAGAGAAATGTGCATTTTTTTTGTAATGGGTATTGCAAGGGAAAGCTAAAATAAATCTGCATTTCTAATTATTTTGGTTACATGCATGCAAACAAGATTTCTTCTAATGCTTACTTTATACTTCAGTTTTGATTTTAAGTATTCACATTTGCACCGTGTGTGCTTGAGAGACTGTGTGTGTATGCGTGAGAGACTGTGTGTGTGTGTGTGTGTGTGCGAGACTGTGTGTGCGTGAGAGACTGTGTGTGTGTGCGTGAGAGACTGCCTGTGCGTGCGTGAGAGACTGCCTGTGCATGCGTGAGAGACTGTCTGTGCGTGCGTGAGAGACTGTGTGTGCGTGCGTGACTGTGTGTGAGAGAAACTGTGTGTGTGTGTGTGTGTGTGTGTGTGTGTGTGTGTGTGTGTGTGTGTCTGTATGTGTGTGTGCATGAGAGAGACTGTGTGTGTCTGTGTGTGTATCTGTGTGAGAGAGACTGTGTGTGTGTGTGTGAGAGACTGTGTGTGTGTGAGAGAGACTGTGTGTGTGTGTGTGTGTGTGTGTGTGTGTGTGTGTGTGTGTGTGTGTGAGAGACTGTGTTTGTGTGTCTGTGCGTGAGGCTGTGCGTGCGGCTGTGTGCATGCGGCTATGTGTGCATGCGGCTGTGTGTGCGTGCGGCTGTGTGTGTGTGTGTGTGTATGTGTGTGTGTGTGTGTGTGTGTGTGTGTGTGTGTGCGTGTGTGTGTGTGTGCACGGCTGTGTGTGTGCGTGGCTGTGTGTTTGCACAGCTGTGTGTGTGTGTGTGTGTGTGTGTGTGGCTGTATTCAACTGTGCTGTGTGTGTGTGTGTGTTTATGTGTGTGCATGTATGTGGCTGAGTGTGTGTGTGTGTGTGTGTGTGTGTGTGTGTGTGTGTGTGTGTGTGTGTGTGTGTGTGTGTGTGTGTGTGTGTGTGTGTGTGTGTGTGTGTGTGTGTGTGTGTGGCTGTGTGTGTGTGTGGCTGTGTGTGTGTGTGGCTGTGTGTGTGTGTGTGTGTGTGTGTGTGCGGCTGTGTGTGTGTGTGTGTGTGTGTGTGTGTGTGTGTGCGGCTGTGTGTGTGTGCGGCTGTGTGTGTGCGTGTGTGCGTATATGCGGCTGTGTGTGTGTGTGCATGTATGTGGCTGTGTGTGTGCACGTGTGTGTGGGCGTGTGCGGCTGTGTGTTTGTGTGCATATATGCGGCTGTGTGTGTGTGTGTGTGTACGTGCGTGTATGCGGCTGTGTGTGTGGCAGTATATGTGTGTGCAGCAGTATGTGTGTGTGCGGCTGTGTGTGTGTGTGTGTGTGTGTGCGGCTGTGTGTGTGTGTGCGGCTGTGTATGTGGCTGTGTGTGTGTGTGTGTGCGGCTGTGTGTGTGTGTGTGTGTGTGTGTGTGTGTGTGTGTGTGTGTGCGGCTGTGTGTGTGCGTGTGTGTGTGTGTGTGTGTGCGTGCAGCTGTGTGTGTGCGTGCTGTGTGTGTGCGCGCTGCTGTGTGTGTGTGCGCGCGTGTGTGTGTGAGGCTGTGAGTGTGAGAGAGCGCAAGTGCGTATGAGAGTGTGTGATTGAGTGTGCGCGCGTGTAAGAGAGTGTGCGCGCATGTGAGAGAGTGTGCACGTGTGTGAGAGTGCGCGCGCAAGTGTGTGTGCATGAAAGAGAGTGTGAGACCGCTAGACAGTGTGTGCAAGTTAGAAAGCGTGTGCGAGTAGCAGTGCATGCGTGTGTGTTCGCGAGAGAGAGAGGGTGTGCGAGAGAGTGTGCGAGTGTGTGCAAGAGACAACTCAAACAAATAGCTGAGACCTGCAAGGTACCACGCACCCAGAAGCACAAAGTAGTTGTACAAATGGATTTAAGTAAACCAATTTAATACGAATTGAATAAAAATAATGAATACAGGTTAAGCACTTTTCATCCCACCTAGTTGTGTGACTTCTTCAGACAAAAAACACTCTCACAACAACTGCAGTAAATATCCTAGGGCCGTGGTGTTGGGAATACAAACATCACAGCTGATTAGATCACATGTGTAGCATTGGGTGATTTAAAATGCTATAGCCATTAAAAAGCTTAAAACATTAAAAATATTTAAAATCATGCATTCAGTCATGTGTAATAAGACTTCAACTATCCTGTAATTCTGTAACATAAACAAAAACATTTTTTAACTCTTTTATACAAATAATGTGTATTTTACACGTTTCAAGCTGGTGACCTATTCGATTATCCTGAATTGGGTGTATACATGTATAAATAAAAAATATAAAATATATAAAAACATGTCTGTATAAAAAATATGTCTGTATAAAGAAATATAATATGTAAAACGGTATACATCCAATTAACAACATTAGTGGCTGACGATTTAATAAGCCTCAAATCAATATACTCCATTAGGTATTCAATAGTATTAATTAGATGTGGTCTATACATATAGTTGTAAATGTATAAATATATAAATATGTAAATATGTTTAATCAAGTATATGAATATAAATATGTAGGGTTGTGTCTGTATACACATATATGCCTAGTCAAACTTTTTAATTTCAAAATGGGGTAGAGGGAACTTGTTTCATTAAGTCATGGAACACTGCTTGCATTACTACGTATCTGCCAGCATAGTCCCAGGACCTCTAACTGTACACAATATGGTCCACCCCTGCCATCTGATTGAACACAGTCTACAGCTCTAAACAGGAATCTGTGGTTCGGATATTCCGATGTGTGTTTTGCTAGTGCATTTTCTAGTTTACCTTTCTTAATAGCATACAGGTGTTCATAAACACGTTCACAAAGCTTCCTGTCAGTTTTTCCAGGAAGCTTCGTGAATGTGTTATGTAGTAATGCAAGCAGTTTTCCAGGACTTAATGAAACATGTTCCCTCTACCCCATTTTGAAATTAAAAAGTTTGACTAGATAGGCATATATGTGTATACGTTCCCTCTACCCCATTTTGAAATTAAAAAGTTTGACTAGATAGGCATATATGTGTATACACACACAACCCTACATATTTATATTCATATACTTGAGTAAACATATTTATACATTTACAACTATATGTATAGACCACGTCAAATTAATACTATTGAATACCTAATGGAGTATATTGATTTGAGGCTTATTAAATCGTCAGCCACTAATGTTGTTAATTGGATGTATACCATTTTACATATTATATTTCTTTATACATACATGTTTTTATATATTTTATATTTTTTATTTATACATGTATACACTCGATTCAGGATAATCAAATAGGTCACCAGCTTGAAACGTGTAAAATACACGTTATTTGTATAAAACAATTAGTTAAAAAATGTTTTTGTTTATGTTAGAGAATTATAGGATAGTTGAAGTCTTATTACATGTGATTGAATGCATCATTTTAAATGTTTTTAAATGTTTTAAGCTTTTTAATGGTTATAGCATTTTAAATTACCCAATGCTACACATGCAATCTAATCAGCTGTGGTGTTTGTATTCCAGCACCACGGCCCTAGGATATTTATTGCAGGTTTTGTTAGAGTGTTGTTTGTCTGAAGAAGTCCCACAGCTAGGTGGGATCAAAAGCGCTTAACCTGTATTCATTATTTTTAGTCAATTTGTATTAAATTGGTT